>NC_064810.1:106516930-106685448 GCF_023721935.1 Panthera uncia | reverse complement strand
AAAAAAAAAAAAAAGATATAAAACAGATGGACATAAGGGAAGGGAAGCAAAAATAATATAAAAACAGGGAGGGGGACAAAACATAAGAGACTCTTAAATACAGAAAACAAACAAGGGTTACTGGAAGGGTTGTGGGAGTGGGGATGGGCTAAATGGGTAAGGGGCACTAAGGAATCTACTCCTGAAATCATTGTTGCAGTATATGCTAAGTTGGATGTAAAATTAAAAAATAAATTAAAAAAATAAAATAAATGTTTCTGGAAGGAAGGAAGGATGAAAAGAAAGAACAGAGGGAGGGAGGGAGAAAACAAACCATTTCTGGGGCACCTGGGTGACTAAGTCAGTTAAGCATCCAACACCATCTCGGCTCAGGTCATGATCTCCTGGTCTGTGAGTTTGAGCCCCACATCGCATTCTGCTCTGGGAGCACGGAGCCTGTTTGGGATTCTTTCTTTCCCTCTCTCTCTGCCTCCCTCTCTCTATCTATCTCTCTCAAAATAAATAAATAAAGTCCCTTCCCCAAAATAATACCTTTCCTGATTTAAAAAAACAACCACACAATAAAATAGAAATTAAAGGATATTTCCATGTGTGTTGTGTGTGTGTATCCCTCAGTCACAAAGCTAACATCTTATTTAATAAGGAAACACTCGAATCATACTGCTAAAGTCTGGAATGAGCCAAGGATACCCATTATCTCTACATAACATGATATTAGAGGAGGCATTAGCCAACACAATCAGACAACCAGACACACAGACCAATGGAACAGAACTGAGAACCCAGAAATAAATCCACTGCATATATAGTCAACTAATATTTGACAAGGGAGCCAAGATTATTCAATGAGGAAAGGATACTCTCTTTAATAAATGATACTGAAAAAACTAGATAACCACATGCAGAGTAATATTGGACCCCTGTCTTACACCACTCACAAAAATTAATTCAAAAAAGATTAAGATTTAAACATAAGAACTGAAATCATAAACTCCTATAAAAAAAAAGTACAGGGATAAGGTTCTGTGACTCTGGCCCTCAGAAGGATACTTTGGATATAACACCAAAAACACAGCAAGAAAAGCAAAAATTAATAAGTGGTATGACATCAAATGACACAGTTTCTGCACAGCAAAAGAAACAATCAACAAATGAAAACACAACCGAAGGAATGGGAAAAAACACTTGCAAAACATACATCTGATAAGGGGTTAATATTCAAAATATATTAAAAAAAAACTCATGTAACTCAATAGCAACAACAAACAACCTGGTTAAAAAATGGGGACAAGACCTGAATAGACACTTTTCCATAGATGACATACAAATATTTGGCTACCAGGTACATGAAAAGATGCTTGCTATCACTAATCATCAGAGAAACTCAAATTCAAACCATAATGAGGCATCCCTTCACACCTAATAGAATGGCTATCACCAAAGAGTCAAGCAATAACAAGTGCTGGCAAGGATGCAGGAAAAGGGCAACTTTTGTGCACTGTTCGTGAATGTAAATTCTACAGCAACTATAGAAAACGGTATGGAAGTTCCACAAAAAATTCAAAATAGAATTACCATATGATCCGGCAATCCCACTTCTGGGAACATATACAAAGGAAATGGAAACAGGATCTCAAAGAGATATCTGCACTCTTATGTTCATTGAAGCATTATTTGAAACAGCCAATACATGGAAACAAGCTAAGTGTCCATCAACAATAAAGATGTGGTATACATATACATACACATATATACATACATATATACATATAATGGAATATTTACTATTCAGCCATGAAAAAGAAGCGAATCCTGCCATTTATGACAACATGAATGAAACTTGAAGGCATTATGCTAAGTGATAATAAATCAGACAAAGACAAGTGACATCACTTATATGTGGAATCTTAAAAAAGCTGAACTCACAGAGACAGAATAGTGGTTGCCAGAGGCTGAGGAATGGGGGAAAACAGGGAGATGTTAGTAAAAGGGTATAAATTATAAATTACAAATTATAAATCAGTTCTAAGATGAAGAAGTTCTAAGGATCTAATATACAGCCTGGTGATTATAGCTAACAATACTATATTAATATACCTGAAAGCTGTGAGGAGAGTACACCTGAAAAGTTCTCACCACAAAAAAATAAATGGTAAGTATTTGACATGATGGAGCTGATTTGAGGGTGGCCATCATTTCACAACATGTAAATGTACCAAATAAATCACACTATACACTTCAAACTTACGCAATGTTACATGTCAATTCTATCTCAATAAAGCTGTGGGGGGAGAGTCCTTCTTGGGTTTTATGACCTGCTACAGGGGAAGATCAGAAAGTCCTTCCTGTACATGCCATTTCTCAAATTCCTTTGGCTTAAAATATTTGACATGCCACGGTGCCATATTCTGAGGTAGCATGTCTTGAACCCCATCACAGACCATGAAGAACAGTAATCCCTAAGAGTTGGGAATCAAATGGAGTGAGTTGAATGGTTACTCCAGCTTACTGCCTGGGGAGATTTTCTGGACTTAGAAAGGGGTAACCCAGGAACAGCTTGACTGTCTCTCTGGGTTGAGAAGACAAAGTTGGGAGTCCCAGGAGACCAAGCTAGGTAGAGTTCACAGGACAGATTACAGGAGAGGAGAGAACTGCCTAGAGAGAGCCCTCTGGAGATTTCGAGAGGGTCCCCTTTCAGCCTTCAGCTGAGTACTGATTAGCACATGTAAAGAATTAGAAGAAACAAGAGTTAGAACTCAGTTTAACTTCACAATAATAATATTAATGGAGTCAGAATATACTACCTCAAAATATGACACCTTGGCATATTGAATATTTGAAATAGCAGATACAGGAAGAATTCTCTGTATTCCTCCTTTTCCTCTGAAATAGGTCATACGTAACACTCTCTTGTGAGAGGTACCCTTCCTTAACCTCCTTATAAGGAGCATCCTTACCTGTGAAGACAGGGAGGCCAAGAGAAATCCAAACACAGAGCCAGTGTTCAGTTTCCCACAGTTTACTACTCTTAGCTCATACCCTTTTGTCCTAAAACTTTTTTTTTTTTTTTTTTTTTTTTTTTTACTCTTCACCAAACCTAGTATAAAAACATTCAGACTTAACTATTTCTTCAGGTCTTCAATTCCTTATGAACGCTCTTGTGTCATATAAAACTTATATTAAATAAATTTGAATGCTTTTTCTTATCATTCTGCCTTTTGTCCATCCAACTCACAGAGCCCCAGCCAGAGAACCTAAAAGGGTGCTAGGAACTGAAACTTTCCTCCCTTATATTATTTCGAAAATATTTATTAAATTATAATATGTGAAACCATACTTTTGAGAAAAAGGTAAGATATTCCCTATCATTTCCCATTATTTACTCCTTAAGGTTTATCAGTAAAGGACAAAATAATTTAGTAAAGAAAATGCTATAAAAAATAAAACTCGGGGCGCCTGGGTGGCTCAGTCGGTTGGGCGTCCGACTTCAGCTCAGGTCATGATCTCACGGTCCGTGAGTTCGAGCCCCGCGACGGCTCTGGGCTGATGGCTCAGAGCCTGGAGCCTGCTTCCAATTCTGTGTCTCCCTCTCTCTCTGCCCCTCCCCCGTTCATGCTCTGTCTCTCTCTGTCTCAAAAATAAATAAACATTAAAAAAAATTTTTTTTTAATTTAAAAAATAAAAAAATAAAAAATAAAACTTGAGGGGCACCTGGGTGGCTCAGTCAGTTAAGCATCCAGCTCTTGATTTCGGCTCAGGTCATGATCTCACAGTTCATGAGATACAGCCCTACATCTGGCTCTGTGCTGACAGTGCGGAACCTGCTTGGGATTCTCTCTTTCCCTTTCTCTCTCTGCCCCTCCCCCGCTTGTGCTCTCTCTCTCTCTCTCTCTCTCTCTCTCTCAAAAATAAACATTTAAAAAATTTAAATACAAATAAAAAAATAAAACTTGATTTTTTTTATTTTTTCTTTAACTTTTATTCATTCTTTTGAGAGACAGAGGTGAGTAGGGGAGGGGCAGAGACTGAGGGAGACACAGAATCCAAAACAAGGTCCAGGCTCTGAACTGACAGCACAGAGCCCAACATGGGGCTTAAACTCACAAACCGTGAGATCATGACAGGAGCTGAAGTCAGATGCTTAATTGACTGAGCCACCCAGATGCCCCTAAAACTTGATTTTAAAGAAGTTTGGGGGCGCCTGGGTGGCTCAGTCAGTTAAACGTCTGATTTTGGCTCAGGTCATGATCTCATGGTTCATGGGTTCACACCCCGCATGGGGCTCTGTGCTGACAGCTCAGAGCCTGGAGCCTGCTTTGGATTCTGTATCTCCGTCTGTGCCCCCTCCCCAGCTCATTCTCTCTCTCTTTCAAAAATAAACATTTTTAAAAAAATTATAAATAAATAAATAAATAAATAAATAAAACAAAGACGCTTGTTTCTGGGGCATCTGGGTGGCTCACCAGTTAAGCATCTGACTTCATCTCAGGTCATGTTCCTATGGTTCCTGAGTTCGAGCCCCGCATTGGGCTCTCTGCTGTTAGTATGGGGTCTGCTTGGGATTCTCTGTTCCCCTCTCTCTCTGCCTCTGCCTCTCTCTCTCTCTCTCTCTCTCTCTCAAATAAAACATTTAAAAAAAATTTTTCTAAATAAAGAAGTTTGTTTCTATTAAGTTAATCTCTATTTATCTTTGATGCATCTACTTCAGTCTGGCTTGCTCCAATGGTTGAATAATCCTACCTAGAAGTATGCCTTTCATAGATGGAAAGAACTAGTCACACATTTAATTATGCTTTCTCTCTGGCTGCCTGCCAAAAGCAATCACAGTTCAATATTACAGCTTCTCCTTCAGAAGTAATTAAGAAGTTAATCTTACTTAGAACACATAATTACCCAGCAGACCACAGAATCAACTTATCTACTTGTCATGAGTTAAAGCTCAAAGAAGCAGTACCACACTGAACGGCAACATCCAAACTGTCTCTGTAGCTATCCCATCAGCACCATTTGGAAATGTGTGGAGCCCATCACCACCCACCCATCACTGGAAACCAAGCCGCCCCAGCTTCTTTGAAGCATCAGGAAGCAATGGAACTGAAGCCCGTGAAGGACACTGGGCACAAGCCATTGAAGTTCCTAGTCTGTCAGGGTAACAAGGGATACATCTGAAGAACCAAGGAGCCCTCTGGAGCTCTAAACTGCAGAATATTCTGGGGCGTCTGGGTGGCTCAGTCAGTTGAGCGTCCAACTTCGGCTCAGGTCATGATCTCACAGTCCATGGGTTCAAGCCCCGCGTCAGGCCCTGTGCTGACAGCACAGAGCCTGGAGCCTGCTTCGAATTCTGTGTCTCCCTCTCTCTCTGCTCCTCCCCCACTCATGCTCTGTCTCTCTCCTTCAAAAATAAATTTAAAAAAATTTTTTAAACTGCAGAATATTCTTTTACTGCTCCTCAGCACCAGCCAGGGGTGAGGTGTTATTCACACCTAATCCCTTTCAAACATCAGTCAACCATTAGAGGAAAGACCCTTCTGCTTCATTTGACACTGGTATGCCAAGGGCCTACTATGTGACTTACTTAACATGGAAAGCATTTCTTCGCTTCATTACCTATACCCATGGATGGGGGAGCCAGAAATCTTCTAGAATGTATGGATCCTTCAAGAAAGCACCCACACCTGATGAAGGTGCTGCCCACTCTGTGTCATGGTCCTCAGGGCCTATAGGCTGAACACAATCAAAAGTCAGAATTTTTTTTGTTAAGTTCATTTATTTATTTTGAGAGGGAGAGGGAACACATGCACATGCAGGAGAGGGAGAGGGAGAGGGAGAGAGAGAGGGAGAGAGAGAGGGAGAGAGAATCCCAAGCAGGCACTGCACTGTCAGCGTAGAGCCTGATGTGGGGCTTGAACTCATGAACTGCCAGATCATGACCTGAGCCCAAACCAAGAGTCAGATGCTTAACCGACTGATCCACCCAGGCGTCCCAAAAGTCAGACTTTTCTTAAAAGTGCAGACCTGTGGCCATCTGAACACACCATTTTTGGGTAAACTATTGTTCTTTTCAGAAGTCAACAGCCACTTTTAGCGACCTATTGTCTCTCCAAGCTGGCTCTTGGCACAAATTCTGAAACTCTTAAGAATGTTGCAGAAACTAAAGGCATCTGAAATTGACATTGCAGCAGAAAACTCCAAGGCTATTCCCAGCCAGTGATAGCAGGCCTCATCCTATAAGGCTTTTTCAATAGTTGAGCCCCTAGAAACCTGCCGTGTACACAACACTATACTAAAGAATGTAGAGATTTATGAAGGAAAATATACTGTTTCTGTCCCCAAGAAACATATATTCTCTCCTAATATCAGAGGTACTCTTAACTGCAGCTGCACCTGAACTTTAGCTAAATTATTTCAACTACTGCAGGAGTCTAGTGGTGAGGCTGGGTGGCTAAAATAATTCTTCTACTTATTTTCCCATATTAGTCTCATGAGTTTTGTCTCATTGTGCATTTGGATTTTACATTATTTAAAGAAAATCAACATGTTCCTTTTTTAAAAAAAAATCACTTCTTGGAAAACAAATTGACAATTCTCTTTTTCCTATGTTACCTTAGAATGAGTGGCTCCCCTAGGGTGACTTCAGAGGTAATTCAATTTCATATGAAATTTACCAAATAACACAGGTCTGATGTGCTCTGCAGAACATTCCATATAGCCCAAATCCCTATCTGCCTGCAGTTTTCAAACATAATGCCACATGAACAATGGCATGTTGAAGAACAGGGGAGGATGGTCCCCTCAGTGAATCAGCAGAATTTATAGAGAAAGCCTACCAGCTGACCCAAATTGGAGCTGTCATCCTCCATATGCCAGCTGGGGGGCCTATCACCTGTGTAGTTCAATAAAGACCTTAAAAGTACTGTTTAGATAAGCTTAAGATATAGACATTCACCAGAATTAGAGGAACTACTGCCATAATCTAAAACCTTTTATGATAATCCTGAGACTAGGCAAAGTAGGAGGCCAGAAAGAAAAAAGAATGCATTGCAACCAAATATCTCCACCCCAGTGAGAACTCTGAACTATTCATTGCTTTTTTAAATTTTTTATATGTTTGTTTATTTTTCAAAAAATGGCGGGGGGCAGAGAGAGGGGACAGAGGATCCGAAGCAGGCTCTGCTGTCAGCCCAATGTGGAGCTTAAACTCACAAACCGCGAGATCATGACCTGGGCTGAAATCGGACACTTAACCAACCGAGCCACCCAGGCGCCGCTCATTGATCATCTATGTTATATATTTCTTTCTCCCTTTTTTTGTAACTAAAAGGGATAGTAAATCTTTCATTCCAACTGCAAAACTCGAAATATTTTATCAATAAACAATTATTGAGCATGGACTCCGTGTAGGACGTTGTCCCTGTTCTACAAATTTCTTAGAGCAATATACCTGAACAGCTAAATTCTACAAAGATTTTCTAAGTATATACCTTGTGTTTTGGCATCCTTTTAAAATCCAACTGCTCCAAACAAAAAGACAAAAGAGAAAGCTACAAGTTTGTGTGTACTAAACATAGCTGCAAAAACACCTCTTTCATAACATGTGATTTAATCAATTTAGGCAAGTGCCTTTGGTCAGATTTGGGTAACTAAGACTACGCATGGAAAAGTAAATCTTGACCCAGTTCTATCATTAACCAACTGCTCAAACCTTTTGTTCCCTTATTCTCTCTCTTGTTCTGCCCTTCTTCCTTACTTTCCATAAACCAGCCAAAGTATTCAACCTCCTGATTATTACAGTTAAAGAGACTGCTACTCCAGATATTAACTATCTATAAAAGTAACTCCCAGCAAAATTCTCCCTGTCTCTCAAAGGTAAGGAGATATGTGCCCATCCTTTTTGTATCTTCTGTCACTAAGCTACACATGCCTCAAGCAGGGACAATGGGCTTATTTACCTGACCATCTTTGGAACCAGGTACAGTGCATGATGCATAATAGCTACCAAGCATCAATAAATGTTAGCTCAATAAACTTCCCCTCAATCATCTAGCTTTATACCTCTACATGTTAAATGTTGAATTTGTATTGATTGGCTGAGAGAAACTCTTATTTTGCCGATCATTAGAGAAAAAGAGTTACCATCAAATTTGCACTGCCATTGTTCAGGCTGTTATATCTTCAAGCTAGCAAAAGCCAGTCTATGTAATAAGCAGAAACAAACATTAATGAAGACAGTGCACTTACAATATGAAAGCATTTCTTAGTCAACTGTCCATTACTCTGCCCTTTACTCCCTGCAATAATCATTTGTTTAATATTTGCCAACCATAATGAGTTGAATAGTGATGTGCTATAATGATGACTGTTTGGTGACTGTTCCAATTATAATGATGAGAAGGGGCATTTACTTATGTTTAGAAAAGAACCTGGCAAAGGCAGCACAGTAGAGGGGATTCAGTTGGGACTGAACTCAGGGTGCCTGATTATCGTGGCCATTTAGCTATTCAAAGAGTGCAAAGGAACCTACAGTGTTCATCCACTTTAGTGGAGAGGCATCTCTCCTCCTGAAACTGCCTTCCAGCTGCATAATTTTTGAACTACAGAGCTCTAAAAAGAGATTTCAACCCCTCAGTAAAGATTCCCTGAGCATCTGCTACATCTCAGACACTACTAAACACAAATGAATAAGACCTCAGACACTCACAGTCTAGTCCAAAGGTTGGCAAACTTTGTAAAGAGCCAGATGGTAAACATTTTAGGTTCTGCAGGCCATACAGTCTCTGTGGCATTCAACCAACTTTGCATGTAGTGCAAAAGCAGCCTTATAATATACATAAACTATTGAGCATGGCTGTGTTCCAATAAAGCTTTATTTACAAAAGTAGGCATTTGGCCAGGTCTGGCCCACAGGGTATAGTTTGCCAATTACTGGTCTAATCTACATGTCAGGTACACTTTTTTAAAAAGGCAAAACAGTGAGATCTGTATTCATGAAGTTGTCTTTCTTGTATCTGTATAATATTTCAGAGTTCATGAAGCTATTTCATGTCTGATGCCTCAAAATTTAATCTTCATACCAACACACAGCCAGGGCTGGAACTAGGATTTAAGCTTCTGCCTAATAGGCAGCAATTACTATGTTCACCAAAATTCATTTCCTCTTCCTCCAGGGCACACACCAGACTACACTTCCCAGGATCCTTTGTGGTTAGGTCTGGCCATGTGCTTAGGCTCTAGCCAATAGAATTTAGGCACTGCCCATTAAAAACTTTCTCATAAAAATCTGCACAGGACTGTCTATTTTGTTTTCCTGTTTCGGTTGCCTGGAGAGGAGACACACCTCAGGTAACCTTGTGAGTCATATGTTGACAACAGCAGAACCACAAAATAGAAGGAGCCTGAGCCCCTGAATCACCACCTGGAAGAGAGCCACTCATCCAGGAACACCTGTGAAAGCAGCAAGAAATGTGTGTTAAGCCCCAGAAATACACAGATTTAATAATGTTACAATAGCTAGTACTGCCTTAACTAATACAACTGAGGCATAGAAGATGAGTTTACCGTGCTAATGAGGCAGAAGAGATCATATTTCTGACAAGGGAAATATCAAGAAAAACAAAGGATGCCTTCAAGAAAGAACAAATTGTTCTAAATGGTTTGATAGTAAACTAGCAAGGCTGTGGAAGGAGAGGCAGAAAAGATAAACGGTGGGAAAGGACGACACTGAAGGAAAAGAACAAAAGACAGCAATTAGACACTGAACCAGAGGAAGAGGCTGGAAGCAGTGAGACCACCTCTAGGGTCTCAGAATAGCACTGGCCTAACCAGAGCACAGCTGGGAGCCAGCAAAAGAGTGGTTTGGTTTTTTTCTATGTAGCCAGATTTTTAACCAGATTTGATTTTTATCTTTTATTAATGTAATATAAGTTAATTATAAATGCACAAAGAAGTATGAAGAAAATCATACAGAATACTATAGTCAAAGATAACTGGTACTACTAGTCCAAGGCATAAACTTTTGAGCTTACTTTACCTTTTTTATGCACATACACTTAGGCATTAAGGAAAAAACTATCTACTGGGGCACCTGGGTAGCTCAGTTGTTTGGGTGTCCAACTCTCAGTTTCAGCTCAGGTCATGGTGCCAGTGTTGTGGGATCAAGCCCTGCACAGGGCTCTGCACTGACAGTATGAGTCTGTTTGGGAATGTCTCTCTCTCTCCCTCCCTTCCCCCCTGCCCCTCTCCCCTGCTCATGTACTCTCTCTCCTAAAAAATAAAAAAATAAAAATAAATTAAAAATAAAACCTATCTACTAGTGTACATTTAGGTTGTTCACCTTTTCTTGCTATTACAAAAAAAAAAAATAACTTCAATAAACATTCCTATCACCCGATCATTGTCCAAATGTGCAAGTACTTTTAAAGGAGTAGCTTCTGAAAGTAAAACCACCAAGCCAAAGGGTCTGTTTACTGTCAAACTGCCATCCAGAAACACTAATTCAAATTCCTACTGGCAGTATAGAAAAGTGCCCATTTTCACATTCCTCTGCTGATACTACATATCTGGGGTTTTTTGTTTGTTTTTTAATCCTTTGCCTGTCAGGTAAGGTAAAAACAAACCGTATCTCATTTTTTTAATTTTTGAAACACAGATAAACAAGCCCTCTTCTTGTATTTTTTAAAACATCCTCTCCAGGGGTGTCTAGGTGGCTCAGTCAGTTGAGCGTCATGGCTCAGGTCATGATCTCGCAGCTCATGGGTTCGAGCCCCGCGTTGGGCTCTGTGCTGACAGCTCAGAGCCTGGAGCCTGTTTCAGATTCTGTGTCTCCCTCTCTCTGCCCCAACCGACTCGCATTCTGTCTCTGTCTCTCTCAAAAATAAATAAACATTAAAAAAAACCCTCCAGCCTGTGGGAAATCCTAAACACATAACACTTGGAAGTTATCTTTGGTAAAGGGACAGTTTGCTTAATTTATGCAATTGTCTAAGTGATTAGAAGCCGAGCGACTTTTTGATTTGAAAAACAGCATGAAAGAAGTTAAAACAAATGATTAAATATTAGTTCTTCTTAGGAGATATGAAGTATTGTGGGTAAGCTGTGATTATCAGAATTGAGTGGGTAATGTGTTTCCACATTTACGTACTCTAAATAATCTGTCTTGCTAATTAAAATCAACTAAGGATTTATTTAATTTATTGTTTCCTGATGTTTTTATTTTGCATCTTTGTCATACATTTGACTTTGGTTTTGAGTATGTAGTAACTAGGCAAAAAGAGTAAGTATACAGGAATCAGAGGAAAAGACAAAAAGAAAACTGATATAGGTTATCAATCCAGAGAGAAAGGGGTGTGTGTGTGTGTGTGTGTGTGTGTGTGTGTGTGTGTGTCACAGATACTAAAATGAGCAGGTATGTGTGATTAAGGGAAAGATACAACATTTAATTAAGGCTTATGTACCAACCACTGGGCAAGACTTGTCACACTCATCATCTCGTTAATCTTTGCAGTTCTTTGAAAGGCAAAGAATCAGTATTTTTTAAATGAGGAAAATGAGTGCCAGAAAAGTTGACCCAGGTGATTACCTAAAATATTAAGCTATCATTAGAACTTTTTTTTTAATGTTTATTTATTTTTGAGAGAGACAGAGACAGAATGCAAGTGAGTTAGGGGCAGAGAGAGAGGGAGACACAGAATCCGAAGCAGGCTCCAGGCTCCGAGCTGTCAGCACAGAGCCCATCGCGGGGCTTGAACTCTGAACGGCGAGACCATGACCTGAGCCTGAGCCGAAGTCGGACGCTTAACCGACTGAGCCACCCAGGAGCCCCTGTCATTAGAACTTTTAGTTGTCTCCTGCTATTTTACTCCAGATTCCATATTGTGCCCCCCACTGTACCAAAGCAGTGAATAAACCCTGGATTAGAACTTCTGAAGCTCACCCTGATACCAGCGTCCCTCTTTTGTCACTGGGGATACAAGGAAACAAAGAAATGATAAAGTAAAAAACAGAACAGGTTGTGTATGAGAATGGGGGAAGATTATAGCAATATGAATAAAATACAAGAAAATAAATTAAGTGCTGAGTAAATGAGAAATTAAAGAAATTGAACAAAGAAGTGTCAACTTAAAATTGCATCCAAAAAACAATAATAAATGAGTATAGGATAAAGAAGTAGAACAGGGGCGCCTGGGGTGCCTGGGTGGCTCAGTCGGTTGAGCGTCCGACTTCAGCTCAGGTCACGATCTCGAGGTCCGTGAGTTCAAGCCCCGCGTCGGGCTCTGAGCTGATGGCTCAGAACCTGGAGCCTGCTTCCCATTCTGTGTCTCCCTCTCTCTCTGCCCCTCCCCCATTCATGCTCTGTCTCTCTCTGTCTCAAAAATAAATAAATGTTAAAAAAATTAAAAAAAAAAAAAAAAGAACAGGGGCGCCTGGGTGGCTCAGTTGGTTAAGTGCCATACTCTCAATTTCAGCTCAGGTCATGATCTCAAGGTCGAGGGACTGAGCCCTGCGTCAGGCTCCATGCTGAGCGTGGAACCTGCTTGAGATTCTCTCCCCTTCTGCCCCTTCCCCACTCATGTATGCACACTCTTTCTCTAAAACAAAACAAAATAAAGTAGCACAATAAAGCAATGGAATGGAATAAAAACACATATTAGTCAAAAGAAGAAATTAAAAAATAGAAAAAGTAAAGCAATAACTAGGAGCAACAGAATTATAAAACTGGGTGGTTCAACCAAGAAATGTTATATCCAGCCCCTTAAACTTGACCTGTTCCTATGGAAAGGACCCATTTTCCATTCTGTTGCTACTCATTATCATATGCCACTTTCTCCACCACCCTCTTTAAATGCAGTGACCAAAGGGGCGCCTGGGTGGCACAGTCGGTTAAGTGTCTGACTTCAGCCAGGTCACGATCTCACGGTCCGTGGGTTCGAGCCCCGCGTCAGGCTCTGGGCTGATGGCTCGGAGCCTGGAGCCTGTTTCCGATTCTGTGTCTCCCCCTCTCTCTGCCCCTCCCCCGTTCATGCTCTGTCTCTCTCTGTCCCAAAAATAAAAAAAAAAAAAAAAAAAAAAAAGTTGAAAAAAAAATAAATGCAGTGACCAAAACTGAACTCTGTCTTCAAGTAAGGGTGATATCCACCCACTGAATAGAAACAGAATGTTAGCCAGGTCCCACGGCATTATTTCCACTGATCATTGACAACTTTAGAAATCATCAGTTTGTCATTCTCTATGATCTTCAGGGCTTTTGCCAGACCTGCCAATATTTGTGATTTGTGTTGCTTTGGATTTGTTCTTATTTTTGTTTATGTTTACTTATATTTGAGAAAGAGAGTGCAAGCGGGGGAGGGGCAGAGAGAGAGGGAGACACAGAATCTGAAGTAGGCTCCCCAACTTTGGGTTTGTTCTTAATGATACTCTTCTGAATTTGAACAAGAAAAATCGTGGAAGCCATCCTAGAAAGATCCCCTAGCCCAACATAAATGGCAGACAACTGCTCCAGCATCTTAACAGCTAATATACATCAGAGCCAAAGTAATACCAACCATGGATCCTTATCTTCATGGACTCACATGTGGCTTTATAAATAAATATATTCTAAATTTTACTTCTGTGAAAAGAGAAAGGAAATAAGAAAACTAAGGCAAGGAAGGTTAGAAACTAAAAGGAGGACTTTGTGGAAGACTGATCACAACCAGTGTAAGACTGAGTGCCCAGGGAGCACCTGTGTGACTCAGTCGGTTAAGTGTCCGACTTCAGCTCAGGTCATGATCTCGTGGTTTGTAGTTTTGAGCTCCTCATCAGGCTCTGTGCTGACAGCTCAGAGCCTGGAGCCTGCTTCAGATTCTGTGTCTCCCTTCCTCTTTGCCCCTCCCTTGCTCATGCTCTGTCTCTCTCTCTTTCTCAAAAAAAAAAAATAAATAAACATTTAAAAATATCTTTTAAACAAAAAACCTCAACACCAATAGACTGCTCACAGTATAAGAGGCATTCAGTGACTAAGTCCAGGCTGAAGTCCTATCTTGTGTTCATATGGGGGATCAACAAGTAGCAATAGGAAGGTAGGTTATGAAATGGCCCACGCAATTTATGTTTTTCATTGTCCTTGTTGAGCACATAAAAATGTAATTCCCTATGAGACCTGAACTATGGTGTGGCTCCTCTGTATGTGTGTCCACACAAGTATGCACACTCCTGGAAGAATGTAAGTCCAGATGTGAAAAAGAATCAACTGTGGTTACACCTGAGGAGTGAGAAAGGCAAGGGGAAATTTTACTTAGAACTCAATATAAATCAATATTGCTTGGTTTCTTAAAAACTGTCAGCAGGTATAATTTTGGACATACAAAATAAAGAATAAGAAACAGGCAAATAATGACGAATGAATTTAGACATGAGAGAAAAAACGTGCAAAGAGAAACTATAAAAGAGAGTAACACAACTGTCCTTTAAAGGGGTCTTATTTTGTCCCTTCTCTTCTGATTTCCTATCTGCATTTGGGGGAAGGGGGGGCCTCAGACCCCTGGCTGTATATGTCAAGTTTTCTTTTCACATGTTACCTGGAAAACCAGACAGTACTGACATTGGTTTTAAAAAGCAAGAAGCAACAAGTCGCTGAATTAGATGAAAACCTTATATTACACACATCTACAACCATGACTTACTCTTTAAACAGATCAATAGAAACAATCATTTACCTTTCTTCAAAGAGATGGCTGAAGAAACTCTAGCTCACTCATGATAGCTTCTGTGTTGTTGACAAGTAATTAGAGATAGTAATGGATTGTTTGTCAAAACCTCAATGACTAGGGTTCATGGTCTTAATACGCCTGAACCAATTTCTCAAGTAGATTGCAGGACCCTTTATCAATCCTTCACAGGATTTTTTTCCCCAAAATACCACTTTTTTTCCTTAAAATACCAGTCTTTTTCCCTAAAATACCACTTTTATATCACCTGTCAAATCCAAAGCTTATCATCTTCTTTCCTTCTTCATTAGATCCAACCCAAACTCCTCAAGGGGATATTAAAAGCCTTGCTTAGGGGAACCTGGGTGGCTAGTCTCACTCGATTTCAGCTCAGGTCATGATCACACAGTTGATGAGATCAAACCTCGTGTTGGGCTCTGTGCAGACAGGATGGAGCCTACTTGGGATTCTCTCTCTCCCTCTCTCTCTGTGCTCCTCCCTCGCAAGGACTCTCTCTCAATAAACAAATAAGTAAACATGAGGTAAAAAAAAAACTTAAAAATAAATTAAAAACCTTTGCATGATCTGGCTCCACCCTAAGCATTCTTACCCCACTGCTTTCCTACACCAAACCCTGTTTATCTGCCTCACAAGTCTTTTGTCTCTTAATAAGTACTCACTTGCAAGTCTATTTACTCAAGGGAACAGCATATGCAGAAAGCAGAAGTTAAATTAAGATGTCTTTATAGAAATGGTAATGCTTTTTGTTTTTCTTTTAAACAGAGAAGACAATCAATTGTTTCTTGCCTATTTATATTACCAACTCCAAGTAAGTAACAGTATGGCTAAGAAAGAGAACATGACTGACTGCAAGTCCAGGCTCCAAAGTCTGCTCACAGGATCAAATGTCAGCTCTACTAATTACAAAACTATAGTATGATCTAGGGCAAGTTATTTTTCTTTCTTTACCTGAGATTCATCATCCCCAAAGTTGAGATAACAACTATGGTCATCTCACTGAGTTCTGATGAAGATTGCTAGTTGTCAAAATTACTTTTAGGTACTCAGTTTTTTCTAGTGAATTTGATGCCATCATCTGGTATAGAAATCTCCAGAATCCAACCTTTTCTTCAGATACCATGTTCTGAACCCGTACCCTTAATTAAAATTAAGCAATTAAAAATTAAATTAGGTGATTACTTGCTCTGGTGAACATTTATATAGTCATAATAACATAATTTTATGCAGTCATAGTATGTAAACTTTGCTTATTGATATTAAACTTTTAAAATCAACCTATGATTGAAACATGGAAGGAGTAATGATGAGAAGTTAGAGAGACAAGTGAGAGAAAGGATGGGTAAAGGGAGTACTATGGTCATAGGTAGAGTATTTCTATTTGGCAGAGTAGGAAAAAAAGTTAAGTGAATTGTTAAAGTTACAAAGATAGCCAACCAATAAAGTAACTGAAAGAGATGTGGGGATGCTACTAGAGGGCTAATACCTCATCTACCATAGAAGAAAATCAATAGAGAATATCAAAAATTGAAAAATCAATAGGTAGTAGAGTAAGTACATCATATAGAGATATGAAAGGAACACTAAAACCCTACAAAAAGGATAGTAAGAGTTAAAAGTTATTTAGGAAAGAAGTGAAGAGGGCTAAGAGATAAAATCATACTTCTTGTACTAGTTCTTTCATACTACTGTGTTTAAGATTTTCAACTGCTCTTGGGGCACCTGGGTGGTTGTCAGTTGAGCGTCTGACTTCAGCTCAGGTCATGATCTCGCAGTTCAGGAGTTCAAGCCCCGCACTGGGCTCTGTGCTGACGGCTCAGAGCCTGGAGCCTGCTTCAGATTCTGTGTCTCCCTCTCTCTGCCCCTTCCCCGCTCATGCTCTGTCTCTCTCTGTCTCTCAAAAATGAATAAACATTAAAAAAATTTTTGAAAGATTTTCAACTGTTCTTAAACATAAGAAAATGTAACTCTTTTCTCGGAAGATGGTGGACATTCAGATGGAGCGTGCCTACCAAAAACAGTCAACCACCTTTCAAAATAAGAGGAAAATCCTGCTTGGAGAAACTGGCAAGTAGAAGTTCCCGTGGTGCTATAAAAACATGGGTCTGGGCTTCAAGACTCCCAAGGAGGCCACTGAAGGTACCTACATTGACAAGAAATGCCCCTTTACTGGTAATGCCATCTGAGGGCAGATTCTGTCTGACGTGGTAACCAAGATGAAGATGCAGAGGGCCACCGTCATCCCCTGAGACTACCTCCACTACATCTGACAGTACAGCTGCTTTGAGAAACACAAGAACATGTCTGTGTACCTGTCCCCGATTCAGGGATGTTCAGAATGGTGACACTGTCACAGTGGGCGAGTGCTAGTCCTTGAGCAAGAGTGTGCACTTCAACATGCTCAAAGTCATGAAGGCCACTGGCACCAAGAAGCAATTCTAGAAATTCTGGGACTATACATCTGCCCACACCCCACACCCCCAAATAAAGTTATTTTCCCAGAAAAAGAAAGAGAGAAAGAAAGAAAGAAAGAAAGGTAACTGAAAAAAATCTATTCCTAATACCAACTGAAACCACAAGAATAAACCTAACAAGACATGTAAACAAGCTACATGAAGAAAACTCTTAATCCTCATCGACGTGAAAAAAGACTTAAAATTTGGTGAGTCCTACTTTGTTCCTCAAAGGCAAAACTCCGTGTCTTAAAGTTGGTGATTCTCCTCAGTTATTCCATAAATGCAATGCAATTCCAATTAAAAAAAAATCCTAACAGAATTACTTTGGGGACATTCCAGGCTATTTCTAAAATCATCTAGAACAAAAAAACACATGAAAAGAGAAAAAAATTTGAATGAGAACAATGATAAAGAACTTGCCCTACTAGATAGTTCAGAACTAGACTAATTGATCTATGGAATAGAATAAAGTACACAGTATCATAAGCTTTACCCTTTTTGTGAAATAGGGAAATCATAATTTTTAACAAAGTTAAATACCAAGAAATGATCACTGACCTCCCTACTCTAATGTTATATTTGAGCTGATTATGCAAGCTTCGTGACAACATTCAAATCAATGTCTTGTAACCTAAAACAAAAGGTTGAGTTGGGGTTCTCTGAGCTTCCTGGGAAAAATATTTTCTGTTCTCTGTAAAAGAAATACAGGTACATAATCAGGCACAATACTAATAGACAAAAGGTCAGAAACTTGGAGCGGAAATGTTAAATTTCACATCAGGTAATATTACCTACTTGTAGCTAATATATTCCAATTGCAAGACAGTGATCGGATAAAATGTGGAAGGAAGAAGCAGGGTGAATTCTAGAGCAGCTTTGATCAGGGGCAAAGGACAGCAATGTAGACTTCAGAGTCCCGTGTTTTCTCATGAAAGATCTAAGCTAAGAAACTTGGGACCATTGTGTTCTCACCTATTTACTGCAAGAGCCTTCTGGTCTCCCTTGCTCTAGCTTCATCCCTCCCCTCAGTCTCTAAACTGTTGTCTCTCCCCCGCTTAAAACCTTCTCCTTTGGAGTGGGGGGTGAGAGAAGGAGGATAATGTTCAAATTTCTTAGCTTGGATTATGAGGTCTTTAGTATAACACCTGGCCCTGGCCTACTTCTTCATCTTCAATCCTTGCTTATCTACCAGATATAATCCTTCTTATTCTTCAAAGCTTAGTCAAATGTTTCAACCTCCAGAAATCCTTCGCTTACTTCTCTATGCTCAAGCTACCACTGGAATATATTCCTCTATTACAGTGCTACCATAATTACATTGATATAAGCATGTCTTTGCAATATACTATGAATTACTGAAAAAAAGGTTAATACTTTTATTTACTTTCATATCCCCTACCAGCATTTTGTACATAAAGCATTCAATATATCTTTGATTGTACCAATTAACTAGTAGCAGTTATGGATTCCAATAGAAACTCCCCTCCCTTGTACAAAGTAGTTTTCCCCTCCCTTGTACAAAGAATTCAAATGACATAAAGAGAGAAATCACAAGTATCTAAAATGCTTAGCATCTTCTAAAAGCAAAAATCTGTATGATTAAAAAGAGTAGGTCCAGCCATCATCACCTGGGAATAAGAGGGCTCAATTCCAGCCACAGATCTACTTCATGTCACAGAGGAAAATGTACAGCCTGGTTGTTTTGTTTTTGTTTTTTCCTTCTTAAAAGAGTAAGATTGCTATGGTTTCTTCCTGCTCTAGAAATCTAGGACTCATTCCTACATTGACATCAGCATAAGGTATTCAATACACAGTGTGCACCCTGCTGTCATGTAGGTTATACTAAGCCAAAGGGAAAATTAGTGGCAGATGCTACCAAGGTTCTAGGTCAAAGTGTTTTTTATTTGCACTCCAGAACAAATAAAATTTCTCTTCAATTAAAGTAGATAAAATGTGCATTACCCTTATTTCTATATTTATGTCATTTTATATTTCTGTGGTCCTTCCATCTTCCAAATGCTTTCAGAGGCATTATACCAGTAATTCTTATAATAACCTTATGAAGTAAGAAGTAGTATTATCTCTAGTTGCTAAAAAGGAAGTTGGGGTTCATAGACATACAAGATTATAAAAACGCTTGCCTTATATGCCTAAAGCTTCTTCTGACTTCTGTTTTTATGTTGCAATTCAAGTATCTTACAGTATATTGAATGTAGTAAGAATCACTGAGATAACTTCCAACTCAGAGACTTATTATGTTATACTAAATTTTGAGGCTAATAGTATTTCCCTAAGTATATGCATAAATACACACAATATAGGAGCAAGCATGAGTTTGACACTTAACACAGTTTTAACACTACAGATATGGCATCAAAACTCAGGTTTCTTCTCTCTGGTCTTTCTGGCTCTCAAAGAACATTTTTCAACCTTATATCCCCATCATTTGAAACAACTTCCACTAACATCGTTTAATAATAAATACAACTCAGGTTTGGTGAAAATTAGAATCTACTAATTTTAACACACTATGAAAATGAATTGATCTCTTTAATCTACGATATATCATTTAAAACTGTTCTGGAATTCAGAAGAAAGATTTCTTTAAAAATAGTCTTGCTATTCAGTAAGATTAATACCAAGATAGGCAGTCAGTAGAGAAAAATTTTTTCACTCAGCAAAATGAATCATTAACCTGAATAATTGAAAATGTGTTAAGTAACATATGAAATATATGCTCATGAAAAAAATCTCTGGTAAGACCATCTGTATGTGAAAATATCTACCCTGAAACAAGACACCTTAAATTCATCTACCTTATATATATGACTAGAAAAACTCATTGCAAATGTCCATACTGTTTCATTTTAACTTTAATTCGGTCTTAAAGATCACTTATATGGTCAAAGTAATGGAAGTCATTTTCATCATTACTTCCCTGATGTGCAAAGCAAGAGAAACTTGACAGTATGCTGTGCATTTCAACTTACTCCTATATTCAGCATACGAAAGAGTTGCCAAACATATTAAGACAAAACTCTAAATGGAAAATCCTTCTGACAAACTGCATGTTGAGTTAACCAAATCCCCAAACCCTAACCTATTTCTATATAAAAGATCCTTCCAAGGCTTAGAAAACTCGGTCATGCTCAGAAATCTCATCCATGATCTATATTTTGAATAAAAAGGAAGCATCAACGCTGGTTACTGTGAACATGACACACTGAAGTTGATACCATGAACTAGCAACAATCTCAAGACAGGCTCTCAGCGCACTGGCATGATAAAGTCACATTTGAGTAGACACACATGAATAATCTGAAATGACAGACGAATTTCAGTTTGAAGACAAGTTTAGAAGACATTTCTTGACATGTCATTTATTCTGTCTGAACAGGCAGGAATATTTCTTATAATTCAAGAACAGTGTCCATCTATTTTAAATTTCTGATCTCCTAACTCACACTTTCAAATGTTTCTCTCATGCTACAGGAGCTGACAGACTCTAAGAACATGATACATGGATTCTGCCTCCATTTTATCTATGCTGAGTACTTATACCATGTCATTTTATAAAGCTAATTATTTTCACTATCCATGACCATCTTTAATTGATACAAATTGGGAATGATTCTGTCCAGATTATTGTAAAAAGTTAAAATACAGCTTTAGTCATTTTCAAACTGAATAAGACTTGGAATGTTAAAATTAAAACTCACTATTCCTAAGTGTCAGGCAAATAAAATTTTCAAGCACATCTATATCCTTGACTTGTAACCTAAGAATACAAATGATTTTGTCACTGACCACTTTATTACAATGTACCCCCAGTTCATCAGCATGCAAATTCTACTGTTACAAAAAGTACACATTGGCAAGAAAAAAACACTTTGCCTGATCAAAAATACTTTACCTTTTCATCTCATATCGAAATAGAATACCTCAAATATGTTGTCAAGAGTTCAAATAAATATTTAAACTTAATTAAACATAATATAAAATAAGAAATATTTACCATCTTTTACTAGGACTATTACACTTACCTTAAAATTAGTAGTATGACTCTTACCTTTTTCTGGACTCAAGTTTTTATACACTTCAAGGTCTGCCATTAAATTTAATATTGTTATACATTATTGGCAAGAGCAGTAAAATTTCTCTCTAAAGGCAAAGCCTTTTTCTGATACACATCTCCAAAAAGGAAAAGAAAAACAAAAGGCAAAGAAATCCTCAGCAGCCCCAGGAACTTGGCTCATTCTGCCCTTTATGGCATGAGGAGATCTTCACAATCCAGGCTTTACAGTGTGGAGAAAATAAATCCATGAGATATGATTATAGAACTTTGTCCCAAACTGAAAAGCACAGCCAGCTAAGAACACTGGAAGCATCTGCTCAGGGCTGCCGCTATTGTGGGAATGCAGGCGCTGTGGCTACTTTGGGTATGAGACATGCATGCTTAGTGCAGGGCTTAAAACCCTCCAGGCATTATGCACATTTAATGTCTGGGAAGTGTAGGTCTTTAACCATCAAAGAAACCCTCCTCACCTACAGAGGCCATTGAGAAACACTGATTACCATGGTAGTGACGCAGGCTGAATGCAGAAAATGAACATGCACACACACAGAGAAACACACAGAAGCACACACACAGACACGCACACTCTCGGAAGCAAACATCACTCCATTGGAGGCAAAACCAAGCCATTAAAAAATAAGCTATCTGTGGTCCTCTACACTGTACACTACTTTTGTGCCAGTCAGGGTGAGCACATATTATTGACAGCATTGAAGCTTTTCCTTGATTTTTGTCCTTATTCCACACACAAACGTAGCAATGATTATAGAAAAGACTGGAATGTTTCCAACTTAGATTGAACGAGGTGACAGTTTCAAAATACTTGGCAGTAAAGGCTACTTCTCAGGTAAAAATCACATGCCTGTGGGTAAGGGAAGTAGCAAGAATGGGTCTGAGAAAGCCAGTTTTTAGTGAATGAACAAGCATATTATTAAAGTACAATTTTCCCTAAAATATACATAAGAATTATTTGTATGTTTTAATCATCTTCTTCACAGAGATAGGTAGACAGACAAACAAAACAGGCAGGCAGGTCTTTCACAAAGCAATTTACTGTAGTCTTGCATTTAAAAGCTCTAACTAGGTCTCTCCATCCCGAGCATTAACTCCCTTACTCCAGAATTCTCTACTATCAGGGCCTCTTGGCATTTTCTTCTCTCCAGCTTCAGCTGTGCCCCTGAGACTCCCATTACCACCCATTCTGTACATGCCAGCATCAACCCCTCTACTCCACTCCCATTAGGACCACGTAGCCCAGATCACTAACCCATCCCTCTCCTCAGAGGCATCAAGCTCTACTCCATTCCTATTCACCTGTTTCCCAACTGAATTGCCCCTCACCCAATTTGCAAACCCCACTGTTTACTCTTAAACACTCTGAGAAATCTGAATGTCAAAGATGTATGTGCAAGTACATATAATTAGGAGATCCTTCTTGCAAGACTGCATCTGATATACACAGAAAGAGAGAGAGAGAGACATATACACCTACCCAAAATAGCAGTTAAGAGTCTAGGAGCCCATCTGCCTGGGTTCAAATCCTGACTCTGCCACCAACCATCTGTGTGACCATGGGCAAGTTATTTAAATGGTCTGCTCCTCGATTTCTTTATTTGCACAATAGGCATAATAATAGTTCCCATTTCAAATGTTATTGCAGGAATTTAATACACATAAAGTGCTTAGAATCAATTATTTTATATTATGATGATTATTATTATCATACTATGGTTATTAGTCTTGAAATCCTTTACATCAACACAGAAATGCAGTGGGGTTCACTGTTTAGTCTTAATGAACCAGTACTTTGAAAGTAGAGTGGTACCCCCAAATTTGAGGTATCTCAGAAATTCCCACTCCTGTTAAATTCAAACGTTTAATACTACCAGATAATCTTATACAAAAAGACAATAGTGTTCCCATAACACAAAATTTGTGCAAAGTGATGGATTTCTAATTCCTGTGACTTATCAGAACCAAAGCCACCTGAAAAGCAAAAGGCATCTTTCGGTCAATCTCTCACTGCGTCCGGGAAAGAGATGGAGGCCAAAGTGCTCCCAAGGGAGGCTGGGAAAAATCTCCCTTCCCTTTCCCTTCCAAAGATTCCCCACCACAATCTTGTGATGCTAACACAAGGTAGGGTCAGGAGAGAGGAAGGGGGCAAACTGCTCCTCCCCCTCCTCATCCATAGGGAGTTTTCTCCCAATAGGTTCTTCATGCTTCTGGCCCTCTAGCCCTCAAAGCTCCCCAGGCTCCTCCCTAGAAAGGCTCAAACATGAAGCCCACCACCACAGCGATGGGCAGTGCCTCAGGTTTATCCTGAATGGGATGGTGAGCACTCAGCAGCTCCACAGAGCAGGCGGGGGAGCTTTTAGAAAACAGGCATGGCCCATGAGTATGCATTTGACCACCAAGGAAAACTCAAGGATTTTTTAGAGTTCAGAAATATCTACACCTTATTAAATATCCAATTCTTCAGCAGCAGCAAATAATTCTCTATGCAGCCCGTTTGAAAGACTCCTTTGAAACACCTATTCTAGGGTTGGCAGAGACACTGGCTGACTAACACATCGCCCCCTAGTTACTCCCCAGAGTTCTCCCAGCAGAAGGTCATGTATAAAGTCGACGTCAACAGGCTTTAAGGGGTGGTGATGTTTCCTTTGACCGGATCACTGCAAGAACCATACAGCTTTAGAATTCTTAACTTCTTACCTGAAATTCTCATTTGAAAAGACTGGGCCTTTTCCAGATTAGTTCCAGCACAGCAGTTGGCATACAAAATAGGTACCTCATTAGATGTCTCCAATTTCTAGTCATTAGACCTAATAGGAAATTCTCTTCCACCAATCAAGTGAAAAAGAAAAGTGTCTCCGAGTTCAGCTTCTCAATTTACAATGAGTGAACGACTTTAAGCCCCATCTGACGACATTTTCCTCACCTTTCACACCTGAGTTCTACTTCAGATTTCTTACAGAAACATCACAGAGTAACAGGCTACAGCATGGGCTTCAGAGTCAGATGGAGGAAAATCTGAGTCCCAGCTTTCATGACCTTGCGGAGTTACGGGTGGGGTGGCCAGGTAAAACAGAACACCTAGTTAAATTCAAATTTTGAATAAACAACAAAAAATTTTTTAGTATAAGTATGTCCCATGCAAAATTTCCTGTATTTTTATTTGTTAAATCTGACAACCCAACTGAGGGGGCCTCTCTGAGACTAAAATATCCTCATGTGGAGCCTGTAGCACCCACCTCATAGGGTATTTCTGAAGGGTAAATGAGCTAGTATAGGCCAAGAGCCAACTCCCCGTACTTGGACAAATAAGTATGCAATATCCAGAAGTTAAGTGAATGGCCACTCCAATCACTGGGTGGATATAACTTTATTTAATTAAGTCACATGCTAAAGAGGTTGTACACTATACTGTCTCCACACACACCTCAATCTCACCAGCCACATAATTCCAAATTGAGACCAACTCAGGGCAAAAGCATGGCATATATCGCTGCCTCAAGACTCCCAAGTCCAATTAGAAAGCCTACTGACACCAAACATGGGAGCCACATCACTTCGTGAGGCCATTATTATAAAAGCTACCATTTACCAAACACCATAAACATTACCTTCTCTAATCTTCATGAAAATTCTGCAAGGAGATCTATTAGTATTCTTATTTTAAATTTAGGTAAGGAGACAGATTCAAGTTGGACAAGATGCCCAAGATCATACAGCTGTGCTAGAACCAGAATTCGAACCCAAGCTAACTCTAGGTCAGGCCCTGTCCACCGGCTCCATGTTTCAGGCCAGATGAAAACCATCTAAAGATTTCAGGCCTAAGTTCAGAATTCTTCACTCTCCCAATTAGAGAATGTTCCTCATTGTCAGAAGCTGTTAGGGCCTCTGGCTTAGGAACACAGAGATGCTTAGTAAGTAAAATCATCTGGAAAACCATCATTTCAAATTAGCCATGCAATTTTTTATGTTTTTTAAGTTTTATGTGCATTCAAAGTAGTACAAAAGCAAGTGGAACTCAGTGGTAACTTCACAGTGAAAGAGCCTCTGGGTGGTACCGAGCCACATCCTTGCACAGAACCTGTCCTTTACTCTCAAAGCACCAAGGTAACTTAGTGAAGGGTTGATTTCACAGGAACTTTCACACACTGCTGATAAACTGTAAGTTAAGAGCATAAATTTTGGGGAGCCTGGGTGGCTCAATCGGTTGGGCGTCTGACTTTGGCTCAGGTCATGATCTCGCGTTTCATGGGTTTGAGCCCCATGTCGGGCTCTGTGCTGACAGCTCAGAGACTCGAGCCTGCTTCGGATTCTGTGTCTCCCCCTCTCTCTGCCCCTCCCCTGCTTGTGCTCTCTGTCTCTCAAAAAATGAGTAAATGTTAAAAAAAATTTTTTTAAGAGTATAAATTTTAACAAACTTATTGCAAAGTCAGGAGGCAATATGCAACAAGAGTCATAGAAATGTTTATATTTATTTTAGTCAATAATCATTACTGCTAGAAAGTTATAAAGCTATGAGAAATATAAAAATCTATGTACAAGGATATTTCATTAGTATTAGTTATAAAAATAACTGTCAATCTAAATGCCTATCAACAAGAGAACGATTACTAAAATATACATTCATATTTTAGAATTCTATCTAGCCATTAACAGTGTTCCAGACATTGCATTACCTGAAGAATGTCTGACATACTATATGAAAAAAGGAGGGGCACCTGGGTGGCTCAGTCGGCTAAGCATCCAATTCTTGATTATGGCTCAGGTCATGGTCTCATGGTTCGGGAGTTCCAGCCCTATGTCAGGCTCCACACTGTCAGTGCAGAGCATGCTTAGAATTCTCTCTCTCTCTCTCTCTCTCTCTCTCTCTCTCTCTCTCTTTCTCTCTCTGCCCCTCCCCTGCTCACACTCACACACTCTCTCTAAGATAAATAAAATTTTTAAAAAAGAAAAAAGATACAAACTAAATATACGATTTTCATTATGTAAAACATGTATATAAACACAGAATGGAGGACTAGAAAAATATATGAAAAAGATTAACAATGATATCTCTAGGTATTTTTATTTTCTTCTGAAGTTTAACTATATTTTAATATTTTAGAACTAGCATTTACTTCTTTTGTTCAGGAAACAAAATGACATTTTTTAGAGTACAGCCAGTTTAGTAATACTCAACTAGGGAAGAAATAATCCCTTCCCACTGGTGTATTGAAACAATGAAGAAATGTCTTTGAGAATTACTGACATTTATGGAGCACTGACTATATTTCAGACACTGCTCCTAGCATTGCATATGCCTTATTTCATCCTTACAATGCCTGTATAAGTGAATTAAGTATAATCCTTTCTCTAGTTTCAGATGTGGAAACTGAGGCAGAGAGAAGTCAAGTCACTTCCTTGAGCTGGCCCAGCAAATGAGTCATAGACCTGAGATCTGAATCTCCACAGCCTGTATTCAGGACCAATGCTCTTCACCACATAAGACAGTACAGAGATCCTGCGATCTATTTTTTCATCTGAAAGCCTTGTACAGCAGCACATAGAACTATTAGAGCTTAATTCCTTTTATGAAATCTCACTGTGCGCTCAACTACACAGGGAGCCCCAAATCCTCAATATAATGTAGCAAAATCACCCATATAACTACACAAACAGATGAAACCCCAACAAGAATCCTACACATACATACAAATTCAAAGAGCTAGATTTCAGGATACCCCCAAATGGATGCTCCAGGGAGATCCATGCTACCAGGATGAGCGAGCACATTTGCTTCGGTAAGTCAGGGGGATGCTCCACTGTGGCATTATTCTGCCTGAGCCTCCCTTCTTCACCCCAAGCTGGCTCAGGTCATTCTGGGGACACTGGGCACCAGTCCTTCAACAAAATCCCCTGACCACTCCAGACCATCTGTACTCACTAGCTCTCTTAGGAAATACCTGGCTCTCAAGTAGGGGCAGCGCCATCCAATTAGTCGGTCTATGCAAATCACAGACATCAAAGAAGAGCAGCTAACTGAAGGGTAGAGACCTTTGCCCCTGAGGGTCTATTAATCTATGGGATAGCACTGGAAATCTGCTCTTGGTTTATATTTACAATGGACTCAACTAAGGAAAGTTACATGGATTAAAAAGAGTAGGGCTCCTATATCCACTCAAACCAGCACAGCACACACCCATGACCTATTCATCACCAACGCATTTAAGGAGATCACTATTATATGAAGCTCAGAAACTCCTGTCAGGACTATCCCAGAAAACTGCTAGAGCTTTTGCATCAAGTGCCATGGAACAAAACAGAATGTTACCATGAGTTCATCTTCAAAGAAAAAGTTAAGGTGCTCCACAAAGGGGTATGTAATGTCCTTAAACGCTCAGTGGCGGGAATCATGATAACCTTGCCACTCCTGTGTGGTGCTTTCCATTCTATCCCTTACAAAGCCCTTTAAGGAACAGATGCCTCAGTGAACCTGACAACAACTATATGAAGTGGGAGAGGCACCAGGATCATCTTGCCTTACAGATGTGGAAGCTGAGCCTCAGAGACTCTTCATGACTTGCCCAAGATCACAAAAGTAACAGCAGGGTGGGAGGGAATACCTGAAACTGGACTTTCTAATCCAAACACAGGGTTCTTCCCCCATATCGTGTATACACCCTTAACATTACTGCCAGCAAGAAATAACTGCTAGACAATAGAGTATAACCAGAACTGTAAACCCAGTGCACTACAAAAATGTCATCTGAGAGCCGAGCAAGATCTGGAGGAACACAGGTTTCTATCCAATGACTGTTAAACTATGCTGAGAATGGCAGAAACAAGGATTCTATTTAGGCAGCAGGCTTACCATGGCTGTTTATTCATCACTGGAGACAGAGAACTACGTATTCTGATGATATGGAACATGTCCTATAGATCACACATGCTTGTCAAATAAACCAGTTTGGATTTCTCCTTCATTAAATACCTGATGTGCATCAGTGGGCAGTAATTGCTACACATTTTTAAACGTATGAATCCCAAAACAAACTAAGTATTACCCATATTTAATATTGCTATGTTCCACAGGACAGAGATGAGCCACCCTTTGGCCCCACTGCCTCTTTGAAATGATGTTTCCTTGATGATTTATTGATCTCTCTCTCAAGACTCTTGGAGTTAAAATTAACATTCTCATTTTTTTGAAAGATGACTATTGGTCATGTCACTTTAAATTTTATAGGTTAGCATAAAAATGTACAGACACATCACTATCAGTTTCATGAAGATGCCAATATAATTCAAAATAAAATCCTTGATAGGCTCAGAGCTTGATTTCAGTTTGAGCTATCCACAAATAACTGAGACCTCACGAGCAAGTTTTTGTACACAGGCCCTGTAAGAAACCCAGGAGCTTGCAGCCAGTGAACACTTAAGGCGCTTGAAATGCTTTTGGTAGAGACATGGAAAATGTGAAAACTGACACTTGAGTTTCATGAATTCATATCTAGATATAAATAAAGGTACCTAGACTTTATAAAGTCAGCATCAATTGTTTAGATATCTACCATCAGTTCTGATCAGTGTTAATTATAACATCAAGAGAGGGGAATTAACCAGAGATAGGTAGGCACATGGGAATCTCTAATAGTTGTTGACAGTGACATATATTAAAACAAGTATCTTCTCTTGGGGCTGAAGCTTTAATTAAATTCTCAAAACTTAAGTAGTGACACATTCAAACTCCCCCACAGCACTCAGGAGACATGTGTATCACTGAACAGAGAAGCCCCTTTACCTCCCCCCTTGGGAGGAGAGACTGGACAGATGGAGTGTAAGAGTCCAGAATTAACCCGAGGTACTTGTACTCTCCAGCACTCCAGCCAAAGCAGGACCATTTGCTTATATAATAACCATGCTTGTGCCTATCTGATATTTTAGTAGAGGACGTTTTACATGCCTTAATCTGACATCTCTGAGTTTAATAAAAAGTAAATGATATTATCTGCCCAGGCATGGCTTGGCTTACAGTCAAAGAGGGATTATAATATGTGCATTCAAATGGGAGGCACACGTGGTCATCATAATGCAAACCCCCTTATCCGTTAATACTGAACCCCAGAACACTACCTATACAGCTTGGTCCCATGAGGAGTGCAAACACAAAGATAACCGTAGGAGAAAGGAGTGAGGGAAAGGGGAGAAGGAGATTCTAGATTATTAAATGACCTCCCTCTAAGCAAAGCTCTTCTGAGTACAGAGTGGAGAGCAACTCATACCCCTGAATGCAGTCAGTAGTCCCAACAGCTCAGGCCAAACAGACAGCAGCCACATCTCTGGAAAGTGTCACAGGCCACCCAAAGCCAAGGCCTGGTTAAGTAGGGACCAAACTGCAAGGTTCATTCTGCACAGCCAGCTGACCCCAGCCCCAGCCTGCTTCAGAGCTGTTTTTGCCTCTGTGCAGCTGACCAGAGACACTCTTGAGAACAGGAAGCAGGTTTCAGGGAGAACTGAATGGCCATAAGCACCCTAAAGGACAGGAAGAAGATGCACTCCTCTGAAACTCTAATCCCATAGTGTCTGGGAAGGATATTTTAACAACAAAAGATGACCTTCAGGGCAAGGATGACCTTAAAAGACCGAGGCAGAGAGACCCCGGCCCTCTTTCTGGAAGAAAACCAAGGAAAAGGATTGTACTGACTTCTCTGGTAACAATTTTCAATATGTCACAATGCAAACATTATCACAACAGTCTAAATTCCTAACCTAAATTACTCTACAGAATTGAAAAGTCGACCCCTTTGTTGCTTTCTTGATGAGACAGAATATGGTCATCCTCCACACCTTCAACAGTGCATTTCCCACGTATTTCTTTCCAGTCAGTCTCTCTTCCCTGGGTCAAGGCATGTCATTTCTTCAGCCTTTCTTTCCTCTTCTATTATTTCCCCCAACAACAATCCTGGCTTATTGATCTTTTTTCTGCCTAATAGCCATCCTATGTAGGTGGGACATAGCCACAGGGAGGACTACAACACAAACTCCGAAAAAAGGAACAGTAAATTTCCTGTCTACAGATGCACTCCCGGGGCCTAGAGTGCGTCAGGCCAGTTGTGGGCACCAAGGAGGTCTGAGAGCAGGGAGACCCACCTGAACACAGAAGCTCAGATTCCAGAAAGCTGTCCAACTCCCAGGAAGACTCTGGGAATAAAGCAGGACCTCAGACCCCAAAGGATGATGGGAGGAATCCAAAACTGGGGAGCATGAAGAAAACCAGTTACTGCAATAGGAGTATATGTTAAGGCTGAATGAGGGAACGACCACAGGAAGTCTTTTCTCTATAAATCTGAGAGAAGATGAAGATGGAAACTACTCATGGGCTGTTCCCTTGACACAAAAATTATTATCAACTTATTAAAGTTTCCCAAATGGCCTTCTAGTAAACACATTAGCCCAGAGATTTAGGATGAGAGAGAGAAACAGCCTATGGTACCAAAAGAAGGTAGAGATCCTTAGGAGAAAAGGAGAAAGGGAGTTCCAAACCGAAAGAAATTAAGCACAGTGGGGCGAGAGTTAGGGGCACGGAGTAGTTGAAAACTATGTGACAGCTATCAGATATGGAATCAAAACGACACAAGTTCAAATTTTGTTCCCACCAGCTAGCTCAGCAACCTGAGCCAAATTATTTTAAATTCCCCTAAGCCTCAGTTTCTGTACCTACAACAGTACCTACGGTATCAGATTCAGAAGTTCCTAGCCCAGTATAAAAGTCCTCTAAGCAGGACCAGCTACATAATCTCTGGGTCCAGTACAAACTGAAAACATGGGCCTTTGTTCAAAAATAAAGAATTTTAACAGGGCACCTGGGTGGCTCAGTTGGTTAAGCCACCGACTCTTGGTTTCAGCTCAGGTCATGATCTTCACAGTTCGTGAGTTCAAGTCCCGTGTCAGGCTCTGTGCCAGCAGTGTAGATCCTGCTTGGGATCTTCTCTCTCCCTCTCTCTGCCCCTCCCCTGCTCGTGCTCTCTGTCTCTCTCTCTCTCTCTCTCTCAAAATAAATAAACTTAATTTTTTTTTAACATTTATTTATTTTTGAGACAGAGAGAGAGCATGAACGGGGGAGGGGCAGAGAGAGAGGGAGACACAGAATCTGAAACAGGTTCCAGGCTCCGAGCCATCAGCCCAGAGCCCAACGCGGGTCTTGAACTCACGGACCACAAGATCGTGACCTGAGTTGAAGTCGGACGCTTAACTGACTGAGCCACCCAGGCGCCCCAATAAACTTAATTTTAAAAAAAATAAAGAATTTCAAGATGGCAATGGTAAAGCATTAAAGCAAGTACCCGTCACACACACCTCGGGCCAGCCCAACCCTGAGAACTTAGTTGTTGTTGTTGTTTTTTAAGATTTTTTGTTAAATGTTTTATTTATTTTTGTGAGTGCACAAGCAGGGGAGGGGCAGAGAGAGAGTGACGGACAGAAGATCCAAAGTGGGCTCTGCACTGACAGCAGCAAGCTGTATGTGGAGCTTGAACTCACAAACTGCGACATCATGACCTGAGCCGAAGTCTGTGTCACTCAACGAACTGAGCCACTCAGGTGCCCCATTTAGTAGTTTTTATGATGCCAATAGCATTTTCTCTATGTTTGTTAGTGTCCTTCCCCAGGTCTGTTTCCCTATAGAGATCAGATTTAAAAACAAAACAAAAACAAAAACAAAAAACTTTCAAAAATAAAGGACCTAAAAAAACATTTAAAGGGCCTTACCAATTTTAAATTAACTTAAGTTGATAATCGTGTCATGATTATAAAAGGTAATATCCCCATTCTTAGGACATATATACTGAGGTATTTAGGGGCAGACCATGAGGTATGGAACTTATTTTCAAATTATTCATAAAAAATAATTTGTGTGTGTGCGTGTATGTGTGTAGAGAGTGAGTGTACAAGTTTGTAATGATAAAGCAAATGGTGTTAAAGTTAACAGTAAGTAGGGCACCTGGGTGGCTCAGTCGGTTAAGAGTCCAACTTCAGCTCCGGTCATGATATCGTGGTTTGTGAGTTCATGCCCTGCGTCAGGCTCTGTGCTGACAGCTTGGAGCCTGCTTCAGATTCTGTGTCTCCCTCTCTCTCTGGCCCTTGCCCACTCATACTCTGTCTCTGTCTCTCTCTCTCAAAAATAAATATTTTTTTAAAAATTAAAAAACAAGTTATCAGTAAGTAAATCTGGGTAAACACAAATGAAGTTTCTTTGTTGTATTCTTATTCTTGCAACCTCAATTCTTGAGGAGCCAATTACTTCCAAAGAAAAAGCTTCCATAACATAAAGTTCCCACGTGAGCTTGGGGGGAGTGGAGAGGGAGGAAGAGAGCAACAGCAAAGGAGAGGCAAGGCTGTAAGCTCTATACAGACAGGGGCCATTTCAACTTTGTTAACTGCAGAATTCCAGCATAGAACTTAGGTCAACAAACATTTAAGGCAGGAAGCAGAAAGGAAGCAACATCCTGTGCTCAAACTAGCTTGGGGAATAAGGACCCGGGGCAGGGACAGATGGTTGATAGTTATACCAGCACTTGGGAACCAGCAAGCTGCCTCCATTTAGCATGAGACCAAGAATCGTGTGAATATGGGCAAACAGTAGCACACGGTGTGTACCACACCCTGCACCACACTGAACAGGGCCTTAGTCCTTATCACTTGCTAATAGTTCAGGCAAACTCATCTTAGGCCCACCATTTGACCTTCCCAGGCTTCAGGATCCTCACTGACAGAATGTGGGAGATTACGAGTGCATTCACTTACTGGGCATCTCCCACATGCCAGGCCCTAAAGTCACATTCCCTGTTCTCTACAGCTTTCATTCTAGAAGGATCTCACAAACTGGATGCGGATTTTCTCGAGATCCTTGTGGTCTTTTCCAGCCCTGAAAATTCCACACAAAAACTATGGGGCTTTTTACTTAAAAAATAGCACCAATATTATGGTATAACCACTCTCTGAAGTAGTCATCGAAAATGGAAAAAAAAAAAAAATGGGGGCGCCTGGGTGGCTCAGTCAGTTAAGCATCTGACTTTAGTTCAGGTCATGATCTCACAGTTTGTGGGTGCGAGCCCCATGTCGGGCTCTGTGCTGACAGCTTAGAGCCTAGAGCCTGCTTCAGATTGTGTGTCTCCCTCTCTGCCCCTCCCCCACTCATACCCTGTCTCTCAAAAATGAATAAACATTAAAAAAAAAAAAAAAGAAAGAAAATGCATACTCTCCTAAAGGTGAAAATATATTCAAGTGGCCTATGTTTAACTTTTTTAAATTTATTTTTATTTTAGAAAGAGAGAGAGTCAGAGGAAAGAGAGAGAGAGAGAGAGAGAGAGAGAGAGAGAGAGAATCCTAAGCAGGCTCAGAGCAGAGCCTGACATGGGGTTTGATCCCAAGACCCTGGGATCATGACCTGAGCCGAAATCAAGAGTTGGATGCTCAACCAACTGAGCCACCCAGGAGCCCCTATGGTTAACATTTTTTTTTAAAAATCTACATACACATGGGCAGTGAAATGCTTGAGAACATATACAATTAAGCCTTCTACCAATAATCAAGTTGATTTTTAGCTACCAAAATTCTTGTTCCTTAACAAGGTATACATACAAATAGTAAGAATTTCAAAAATTTAATAAAGCTCTGTGGCTAGAAAAAAAAAACATTATAAAAGATAGAAATACTTTTTAAAGCAATAAATTCATCAATGAGAAAAATAACTGTAAAGTGTAGAATAATAATTAGTATTAAAATTAAAACATCCGAAGTGTTTTAATTTTCTGCTTCATTAGTCCTCCTCATTCACAGTCAACTGGCATAAAAATGGTTACAAAGGCTAATTTTGTTAAAGACCTTGGAGAAAAGAGGAAAGAACTGCTCCTTCATGAATACTAAAGATGATAAAATAGGAAACCAATAACATTTTATCACTTTATAGAAATTAATCTAATTTAAAAATAATTTAGTACTATGCTTTATGCAAAACTTGTTATGTATCCAAGAAAAAAAATTATAATATTAGTATCATGGTACCTACAGTTGCCAGATATTAAACATCTGCACGATTTATATAATTTAGGACAAATGGTAAGGGACAAGAGATCAAAAATATAATTAAAGATTCAAAATAAGAGGCATATGAAAATAGTATTTCCCAGATGGATTCTCAGGAACTAAAGTGGGAGCATAGATCTATGAAAGTTGGTCTCAAACACAGGCTGCAAGTTGAGATGCCAAGTATTTGTCCTTCAAAAACCATCCTCATGGACTCTGACGTAATTCACAAAGATCTGGACACTCTATTATTTTTTGGTAGATGCAAAGAGGGACCACTTTAACAAGTTAACTTCTACAACTAAAGGCCATTCTTCTACAGTTTTACAGAGCAGCAGCTTTAAAAGCTTTATCCTTAGAAATGAAAAATGTTCTAAATGTCCTTTGGATTCATGGAGTCAACACTTTACCAGATAGTAAATTACCAGATAGTGAAATCATTACTTGATCCAAATGCTACATGGATTATATTACTCTATTTGTAAAGTTCAGCACCTGGCTCCCCACAGAGAGTTAATAATCATTTATTAGCTACGAAGACAGATACAAAAGTCACTTGGATGCCACCGGGTGGGGAGAGCCCTGTCTCATGGAACCCTGCTGCCCTCAATGAAGGGCCAAACGGGGCCAATGCCCAGAACTTTCTGCCCTGTTGTTGCATCTCTGCAATGAATATCTTCTTAGTCACCTGGCTAATACACAGAGGCTTTGAAATGCTTTCAGGTAAAATTCCTTTTATGTCACAATATTCCAATGCTGTAAAGAGCTAACCATTTCCCATAACCAGAAAGTGAAGAGATTTACAAGAGGTATCCTGCAGAAAATCCACATAGCATTTCATAATACTTAGCTCAGATCATAAAGACCAGTTGAACTGGATTAGCAGAAGGTTGGCATTTAGAATTAACTCTGCCAATAGCTGGTTGGTATGAATATGAACCAGTCACCTTCTTATCTATTAAAAAAAGAGTGGTTTTAGTGAGAGGTTTATAACAGATTACTTTGAAATATGATAAAAACTAAGGACTGTGTTCATAGAAGGATGCACAAATGTATACATATATACATAGCGTGTTTTGAATAATGTTCAATGATTTCACTAATGTCCTGAATCCCAGTCACAGGTTCAGTTGGGAATCCTTCAATCAGATGGCTTCCCAAGTCCTTGCTAGTTCTGATATGCCATGCATCATTGCAGACCAGGGGATTGCTTATATCCTCAGCTATACCTTCCTAGGTTTAGACATAGGAGGTTCATATTTTTAAGTCCATTCTACAAAGAAAATTACCTGGGCATTTATAGCTTCATGTCTCCCACTTGAAAATCTGAGCACTGTGGGGGAACCTGGGTGGCTTAGTCAGTTAAGCGTCTGACTCTTGGTTTCAGCTCAGGTCATGGTCTCATGGTTTGTGAGTTCGATTCCTGCATCGGGCTCTGTGCTGACAGTGTAGAGCCTGCTCGGGATTCTGTCTCCAACTCTCTCTGCCCCCCCCCCCCCCCCCCGCTCTCCCTCCCTCTCTCAAAACAAATAAGCTTTTAAAAATTTTTTTAAAAAGAAAATCTGAGCATTGGGATAGCATTTGGGGTCTCTGTCTTTAACTATATCCCTTACAGACAAGTTTCCACCATCCAAATGTATCATTTGGTGGGAAACAGTTCTTCTCTTCCCCCCTAACTCCCTTCCTCTCCCAATTCTTCCTTGGAGGTAGGAATATGCTCAAGGGCTCACACCTAAGCCCAGTGGATCTCAGAGAAGTGTTTACACTTTACAGTGTATACAAATCACCTGGGTATCATGTTAAAATGCAGATTCCAAATCAGTAGGTACCAGGTGCAACTCAGAGTCTGCATTTCTAACATGTTCCCAAGGACCACTACAGCCGATACCAGTTCTCAGCCCCCGTGCACTGGTTCCCTAAGTGTTCTTCTCAGCTTAAAGGCAACTCACATTGGTGTCTCTGTGGAGTTCTTCAGTAGCCCCTAAAAGATCTAGAAGCCTTTTTAAAACACGCAAACCCACACCCTCAATTGCTTTAAAAGAAACAAGTTTGTGTAACACATCATTGTATCAAAGTAGAGAAACCCCAGGATTTAAGAGTCTGACAAACCTGGGTTTGAACACCATAATCTAACAATGTGGTCTGATAGCAAATTGTTTACTTCTCTGAGTCTCATCTGTAAAACTGTCTTGTTGAAAGACTCGAGAGAGAATGCTGGTAAAGCAACCACCATCACCAATTTGATTCAGAATTAACTCAAATTCCCTGATGGTGCCCCAAGATTATTCAAATGTAGAATCCATGGATTCCTCCTGACTAGGTCTAAATTTAGTTATCTTAACACTAGCCCCAAATTGCTGTGTCCGCCATACAACCCCATGTGCAAAGAAGGAGGTATCAGGCAGCACACAAGTGATCCAAGATTTCTCATTCACACTCTGAAACTTCTAGGAATAACACAGGGGTCCTCAGCATTAGTTTTCTCACACGAAGAGAGATTAGGGGTGAAACAGATGTCTACAAGGGCTGACAAAGTTTGCCATCTACAAAAAAATGTATGTGTTTCTCTAAGTCTCTAGGTACCCCTTTACCAAGGTAGATAGGCAAACAATTCTAATGATATGCAGGATTACATCTGATGTATTCCAAATGATGGCACTGTTCCCTCTAATTCCTGTGTTTCATTTTTATTTCTCTATCAATTCTTAAATTATCCTGCTGTGAACTGGGTAGTAATCATTATGGATTAATCACAACAAAATACTATTTATATGTTCTTTGTTACCTATTCTTCTTAGGAACCTTCCCAAAGTATTTCTGTTCATCATCAGGAGGCCATGGATAACATTGTGAGATCAGTTAACGCTCAAAGGTTCATTTTTGTATCATGTAACAGATATATTGGCTATAAAGACAAATCACGGGACACTAAGAAAACATGATATTAAAAAAGAGTAAGAAGTAAGGGTACCTGGGTGGTTCAGTTGGTTAAGTGTCCAACTTTAGCTCAGGTCATGACCTCATGGTTTGTCAGTTCAAGCCCCGCACTGGGCTCCATGCTAACAGCAAAAACTCCACTTCGGATCCTCTGCCGTCTTCTCTCTGCCCCTTCCCCGCTCATGCTCACGCGCTCTCTCTCTCTCTCCCCCCTCTCTCTCTCCCCTCTCTCTCTCAAAAATAAACGTAAAAAAATATGAAGTCTGTTAGGAAAGAAAATATGAAGGTGAGCATATCACTTGCCCCCCCACCACAACACCTCTGCATAAAAATCAAGATTTTCAAGCATCCCTTTTGTCCGGAATAAAGAAAAATTACATACTGAATTACATCAGTAAACTAATACCTGATTTAGCTTACTAATCATTACCAATCAATGTTTCAGTCAATCAACAACTTTAGTCCTCGGGGTACCTGGGTGGCTCAATACGTTAAGCATCCAACTCCTGGTTTTGGTTCAGGTCATGATTTCACGGTTCATGGGTTCAAGCCCCACATCAGGCTCTGGGCTGACAGTGTGGAACCTGCTTGGGATTCTCTCTTTCTCCCTTTATGTGGGGAAATAGGTTCTACTTACATAAATGGGTAAGAAGAAAATCTTAGGGCAGAAAGACACCACCACAGGATGAATGCACTCGAGGTTAGCTAGCAAGATATTGTAATGGGATCATGAGTAACTTGTTATACCACCTACAAGAAATTACTTCCCAGCTGACACCAATGTACCTTGATCACAAACTCCACTTTCCTCCCAGACCCTTTGCTTCTTACATACGCAAGTTAATGATTACTATCTGATTGTTTTCTCCATGTTCATGTGTGTAAGATCCTATTTTCTTCATGTTCTCCACGTGGGTAATAACTTGTTTTCTCCATGTTCATCACGTGTGTAAGATCGTAAGATCTTGTTTTATTAACATTCACCACAAGGATAATGTCTTGTGAGCGCAACAAAATATGGAGAGGATTTGGGGCTCTTGTCTCCTCCGAGACATTAGCCTCTCTCATATTCAATTCTGCATCCGCTCTCTTGCTGGATAAGAGAGAACTCCAGACTCATAGTCTGTGACACCTTTCTCTCTGCCCCTCCTGCATTTGCATGCACTCTCTCAAAATAAATAAACTTTAAAAAACAAAATACAACTTTAGTCTACTGATTCGCACCCCTCCTAGTGCATCAAACTCACTTAAAGATAAATATATAGAGATATAGAGGTATAGATATATACCTAGATAAAAATGTAGATATAAGGAATCAGTGAATTAAGATATCTGGGTCCCACACCCAAGAGATTATTTTACTGGACTGAACTAGACCCCAAGCATCAATATTTTTTAGATTCTAATGTATAACCAGAGTTGAGAATTGCTACTTAATCTTTGGTTTTTCAATCATTTTAAGAAAGCAGAGACTTAAAACACACTGAGGGGTGACTTAAAACACATACTAAGGGGTGGCTGGCTGGCTTACTTGGTACAGCATGCAACTCTTGATCTCAGGATTTTAAGTTCAAGCCCCACACTGGACGTAGAGCTTGCTTTAAATAAATAAATACATAAATAAATAAATAAAACACATACTAAGATTACTGTTTTCTGTTTCTTTGATCTTTTCTATACTCTCCAACTTCTTTTTACAGTGAGGCTGCATTGCTATCACCAGAAAAATAAAATGGAGAAAAAAAAATTTTAAGGAAACCAGCATCCACAAATCCCAAGCATAAATGACTCTTCTACATTTTCCCTCTTCCTCAATATTCACACTATTTGTGTCCATATCCTTCTTATTAGATGTCCCCTCTTCCCATACTTCTATGATTTAGTACAATACAGGCTATCATAGAAAATAACCATTATCAAATTCATGAATTCTATAGCTCTGTATCTGCCACCTTAAGTCCGGGGTTTTCAATCCACCAGAATCTAATTGGCTGCCCATTGGCATCTCCCGGGGAGTTCTAAAAATTCCCCCACATCCTGGACACACCCCAGACCAATTAGATGAGAATCTCGGAGTGGGACACACAACAGTTTTATATCCCCAGGTGACTCCAACGTGCAGCCAAGGCTGGGAACCAGTGGCTTTAAGAGTTAATTAATACAAGTCTCCACATCTAGCAGTAAGCTCCTGCTAGCTTAAAAGCACAATACCTTGGTGTAATTTCAAAGAATGGTCATTTGTGAATATGCATCGATGTTCAATTTCAGGTTGGCAAGGAATAAAAATAGACACTAAATAATAAATGTGTTCACTGTTCTCCCTTTTAATTGGACATAAGTCACCATCTTTTATAGTTAAATATGAAAAAGTCTAAGAACACTGTCACATATTCTGACCCAGTTATAAAATAGGCAAAACAAAATTGGACAAAAAATGTTTTCACAAACTCTGCATTTATCTTACTCAGGTCAGTGTTATTTCTGAGTGACTTTGCTACTTGGTAGTCAGAATTATACTCTTATATTGCTTGAGATTCTTAGATGAAAGACCTAGGTGCTGACCATTCTTCTTGTTTGTAAATCTGAAATAAAGTACATCTGCTAAAGTTTTAAAGAAATCCTGTTCTGTTTGATTATTCTTCTCATGTACCCCCAGGCCTCCTATCCTCCTCTTTTACAGAGAAAACTGGTGCTTTTGTTTTGGTGCAGGTCTGTTCTATGCTCTCTGGGGTAAGAATTAGCCCACACACAACACTCACTTCTGTGGAATGAACATTTTTCAGACACAAGAAGCAGAGAATTTTAACAGTATGCAAAATACCGCAATTAAACAGGTTTTGCTGATAGTGTTATTTTAATGAGTGAAACCTCCATATTCAGAGTTGAATAAAATAAACACACATATGACCAACATGGAAATTCTGGAGGGTAGTCTTAAATGAATTCAAAAAGTCTAAAATTCTTTTAAAGAAATGGGTTTGTCCTTTTCCACTTCAAGCCATTACACATCTGTAATAATCTCTTCTAAAGCACACTCGGATTCTCAGCAGAAGTGGCCTTTTCCTTCTCAGTCTCAGGAAGGAATGGTTTATGGGTATTGCTTTGTTTTCTAAGGCAAAAGCATGAGTGAAGGAAAGAAGAGGGTCTGCAGCCAGAGAACTGATGCATTCCACAGCACAAAGATTAAAAGCTTAGCTCAGAGTGCAAAAATAATGAAACAGTAGGTGGTTCTTATCTCCCCTGTTGAGTGAACTCACTCCGCAGTATTTTACTGAGCACCTACTATAATATATGCAACGTACTGTACAACGTACCAGAGATAGAAGTCAGAAAAGTCTCTATTCTCCTGGAACTTAGAAGGAATGGGGCGGACAGAAATTAAACTGGTTTTCATGAAACTATTGTATTACCACAGGGATGACACAGTGAGTCAGCAGTGCAGAGCGACAGGAGAGCCTAAAACAGGAGCCTGACCTAGTCTGGGAAGTCAGAAAAGGCTTCTCTGCAGAAAGGACCTTTACTCTGGGATCTGAAGGAGGAGTTGAAAGCTGGACAAGTGAAGGAGTGAGTTTTGTGAGCATGGAATGCAAAAGTCCACACAGCCAGGGCATAATGAAGGAGGGGAAGAGCAAGTTGAGGCTGGCGAGGCCAACTGGTACCAGCGGGACAGGGGAGTTCTGCTGCAGACGTGAGTCTGAGGGCCCAGATGGCATCAGCAGAGTGTCAGCTGAGAGGGTAGACATCTGGGTATGGAGCACCGAAGGGCAGTCTAAACCAGGGTGCACCGTTGGGAGTTGCCGGCATGTGGACGGGAGCTGAAGCTGCGGAAGGGTGAAACCACTCCACACTAAGCCACGAGTCTTAAATATGAGATCTGAATATCCTTTGACACCAAGAGTTTGCACTTGTAATAACCTCAGACATGCTTGCTGAGCAAAATGAGCCCTAAGGTAATACATAAAGTATCAAAGGTCTATTGGGATGACTTTTCATTTACACAATACAAAAGAACAAACTACAATTTTTTATTTATTTTATTATTTTAGAGTGAGCGAGAGAGCGTGGCAGAGGGGCAGAGACAGAGAGACAGAGACAGAGAAAATCTCAAGCAGGCTCCAAGTTCAGCACGGAACCTGATGTGGGGCTTGATCCCACGACCCTGGGAACATGACCTGAGTTGAAATCAAGAGTTGGCCACTCAACTGACTGAGCCACCCAGGTGTCCCCAAACTGCAATTCTTAACCTCTGTTTTCATAGCTGCAAAATAGAAAGGTATTGTGACTACAAATGCAATCACTAATAACTATTACTGTGGTCCAAGAAAAAAAAAAAAAAAACCTGGATCTTTTGTGCAACTAAATTAAATAATTACATTGCCCTGAAACAACCCTGAATCTACTCACGGAAAGACATTTCATCCTCCCATCAATCTCTGTGCATACATTAGGCACAGAGGAGGAAAAGACAATTGGGAAAATGAGAGAGCAGGGGAAAATTAATTATAATTATGGAAATGCAGCTTAAAGAACAAAGGCTTAAATTTGTAACACAGGTCTAAGGGGAAATAATTCTCATGAGCAACCATTTACAATGTGAGAAGTCTGCAAATCTGAAGGAAACGGTGACTGTTTATTAGACATGTTATTTCTTCTTTCTAATTTAGTAATCAGAAGATTGGTACTCCCAAGCATAAAGGAGTAAAACAATCATGGGCCTTTCTGCTTGGTTGGACAGCCAATGACCATGGTTTAAGAGAAGGAACTCGAAGGTCCAACAGGAAAGGCCCGCCACGGATCTCATTTAACTGCAACAGGCTTGTGGCTCCTAGCAGCTGAAGCTAACGCTTCAAAGACTGAACATTGTTACTTCTCACCAACCTAGGCTTCCCAAATATCCAGATCTTCAGTTTGCCACTTTGCACTCGACTCAGATCTTTTCATCCCCTCTGTCATTACAGAATGTGAGTGGCCTCGACATAGAAAGCATGACAAGAAAGAGATCACTGTGGACTCGGTTACCCAGGAAAATCTCCCCATTAGATTCCCAAATGGGGAAAAGAGGCTGAGACATCTCAGCGTGGATTTTTGTAAATCTAGATCACTGCTTGGTTCTGATCAATCCAGCTACATAAACTTGAGCAAACCAAGCACAATGAAAACCACCAGTACCTTTGGGGAAATGAAGTCACCCTAATTCGAGCTGGTGTGGACAAGAAATCAGAGTGGCTCTGGAGGGGTCAGAGGAAACTGTCAGGGGTTAGGGGGATAGGATTCCACCCAATCAAAGTCACATTACCTGATCCCCTATTATGTGTACAGCCTAGAGCCTGAAGGGCAGGACAGCACTCTGAGGAGTGAAATCAGAGGAAGCACCCCTCACTGCCAGAGACAAGAAGGGGAAGAGCCAGCAAAGAATGATTCAGAGGTTTCTTCAGGCTTGTGGGACTCACCCCTATAACAGTGTGAGAAGAGACAAAACAGACAACAGGCAGTAAGGCTGGGAAGAGCAGACAGCGGCTGTATACCCCTTCCCATCCTCCAAAGCCCACAGCAGTCTGCACACAACTCCTCATGAAGAAACATGGAGATAAGAGACAAGTAGGGCCGGACAGTTGCCCAAGTGTCCTCAGGGGAAGGGAAGCCATGCCTCAGCCAGAAGCAATTAGGAACAGAGAATGAGGGGGGCTGGAGGGAGACAGCAGGCCCTCTCTGAAGAGTCCCTGGTGAGGGGCCAAGTGAAATTAAACATCCACGGAAGATGGACCCAGAGCAGGTCTTGATCACCTCGCCACCATGGACATACTAACAGGTGCCCAGGTGTGGGCTTGAAGAACTTTGCTTCCCCATCTCTCTTCCTTGTACCAAAACCTGAGGAGGAAAGTCCAAATTCCTCTTCAAGGGGAAGAAGTACAGCAGAGCCACATGAACCTCCACCATCAGCCCCCAACAGGCAGCTCAAGCCTGTGCTGGGGGTCAGGGAGGAGATGGGGCTTAAAGGAGTTTGAGATTAATGTTTTAAATTAGATCAGACCCTCAGTAATCAAAAAATAGCGAAGAAAGTAATAGAACCTGCCCAAGATGTTGCAAAGAGTACTTTTAAAAACATTAATTGGGGAAAGATTAAATAATTTCTTGTAAATGCTACACTAACTTTAGAATACTCAATAAACCAGCTACAGATGAAATGCCCATCGTGGAGGAAGATAAAAAAAGAAATTAACTTGCAATTTTAAAATATAAAATAAATAGCATTTCATTGAGGCTTTCATTGAGAATTTTTTATAAGTCTAGGAAATAAAGAAACATCATGTTTCCAAAAAGCTATAGAGTAAGTCTGTTTCATACCAGCTCATATTAAAGGTTATTTCTTTTGTGTTATAACTAATATATAAGTATCCACTTTTGTAAGGCTGGCTGTAATCTGTCTCAGACCACAGAAGGAGGAAAGTGCATAAATCAATTTGGTCAGTTAATTCACAGCAAATTCTCCAATTAACCTCTGTTTGAAAGTGGGATGAGGAGAGGTTAAAAATAAAATAAAACAAAAATTTTTAAGTTTATTTATTTTTGAGAGAGACAGAGACGACATGAGTGGGGGAGGGGCAAAGAGAGAGGGAGAGAGAGAATCCCAAGCAAGCTCTCGCTCTCAGCACAGAGCCCAATGCAGGGCTCATGAGATCATGACCTGAGCCAAAACTAGTCAGACGCTTAACCGACTGAGCCACCCAGGTGCCCCAAAAATAAAATACTTTTTTTTAAAAAACCAAGCACTAGGGCGCCTGGGTGGCTCAGTTGGTTAAGCATCTGACTTCGGCTCAGGTCATCATCTCGCAGTTCATGGGTTCAAGCCCCGCGTTGGGCTCTGTGCTGACAGCCCAGAGCCTGGAGCCTGCTTTGGATTCTGTGTCTCCCTCTCTCCCTGCCCCTCCCCCACTTGCAGTCTGCCTCTCTCTCAAAAATAATCTTTTTAAACCAAAAAAAATCTTTTTAAACCAAGCACTTAGACATTTAGAAGTCATTTGTCCTAAATCACAGCATTTTGCTGGCATGGAAAGTCTATCCCACAGGGAACAACTCACCCAAAGTGACCCAGCTGGAGGGCTGGCCCTACAGGGTGCCATGACCCTATACAAGGCCCCTACAAGACAGGCCATGCCTGCCTTTGCCTAAGCCTTCACTGCCTCTGGCATATTTGCAAGGTGCACCAGAACATCATACACCTGAAAGAATGCTTCATTTGATGCTTTCTGCCATAATGGCAGATCCTTTGGGGACAGGGGGTGAGGGAGGGGAAGGGGAGACTTGAGGAGAGGGCTAAAGAGGATCTACTTCCAGAATTACTTCTATTGCAATTTATAAAATTTAGAACTCAATACATTTTCTCCCATTTGGCCAACCTTCGTTTATTCCCACCCTTTCTCTCAACTTGTGTTTGATATTTTTTGCATGCAGTGTAAATCTCCAAGAGACAATACTTCTTTTTTTAAGTAATCTCTGTGCCCAACGTGGGACTCAAACTCATGACCCCAAGATCAAGAGTCACATGCTTGGGGCGCCTGGGTGGCTCAGTCGGTTAAGCAGCCGACTTCAGCTCAGGTCATGATCTCGCGGTCCGTGAGTTCGAGCCCCGCGTCGGGCTCTGTGCTGACAGCTCAGAGCCTGGAGCCTGTTTCAGATTCTGTGTCTCCCTCTCTCTGACCCTCCCCTGTTCATGCTCTGTCTCTCTCTGTCTCAAAAATAAATAAATGTTTAAAAAAAAAAAAAAGAGTCACATGCTCTACCAACGGAGCCATCCAGGTGCCTCCAAGAGATAATACTTTCGATTTTAATGATGCTCACAAAATCTTGACTGTCACTGCATTAATAGTAATTCTATGTGCACTGGTATTTTCTGGACCTAGAACATGTTTATACAATCCTTGGATGGAAAAGCTAGGCTTTAGCTCAGTAATGACACTAATATAAAATCTAGTGATGTCCCCACCTCCCTAAAGCAGGCAGGCTGCTGAAGTCATAACTTGTTAATAAAATGGGCTAATTAATGAGAACCCTAATTCACTTCTGCATAATTTCATTCTCCTTTTATATACAGCAGGTAGGATCTGGCATTCTTCCTTCTTTTTCCAGAAAAGATGGAATGCCAGTGTAGGGGGAGGGAACTTCTCCACTCTTCTTTTTTTAATATAATGATGTCTGTCCTGAAAGCTTGCTTATCTGTCCTAAGTAGTGGTCTCTCCATGGTTAGGAGGAACTCATGAGCCCAGCACATGCACACACACACATGCACACACATCCGTTCTCCCTGAAGGGAAATGTAAGTTTCTGCCAGTACAAAGCTAACTACAGAGTTAGCAGTCAAAAGAGATTCTTACCGCCTCTTAATCAGGATCTTGCCAGACTTTCCTTCCCACATCCTGGCCTATAGGATGCTCTCATTCACCATACACACTTTCTGATGCCTGACTACACAGAGACCTCAAGCATTACTGCTAGAGGGAACTTTGGAATCTGGCAAAACCCTCATTTTAGAAAGAGAGAGAAACTGAGGATCCCCTAGGTGACAAACACAACACAAGTTGGTAGTGAAACTGGAAACAGAGCTAATCTCCAGGATCCCATCCCAGCTTACTTTCTTTCATAAACTGGTAGTTAAGTTTCTAAACTTACTGAGTAGGCCTCTGGCCAGGAAGGGAGGTTAGATAAACATTAAATTAATGATAAAATTAATAATAGATAAAATTAATTCATTAAATTAATTAAATTAATTAGTTGTATTAGAAGGTTTCTTGAGGCAAAGTAAAAGTACATAGAGAGCAATTTTTGAAAAGACAAATTCCACATTTAATAAGAGAACTATTCTTCACTTTATCTAGGTAGGAAGACGACTCATAATTCGGTTTAAAACCTTCCTACTCTAGGGGCACCCGGGTGGCTCAGTGGGTTGAGCGTCCAACTTCGGTTCAGGTCATGATCTCACAGTTCGCGAGTTTGAGCCCCACATCAGGCTCTGTGCTGACAGCTCAGAGCCTGGAGCCTGTTTTGGATTCTGTGTCTCCCTCTCTCTGCTCCTCCCCCGCTCATTCTCTCTCTCTCTCTCTCTCTCTCTCTCAGAAATAAAGAAACTTAAAAAAAAAACAACCTTTCTACTCTAGATTTGTGATGATCATTCAGAAACATTTATAAAACATGATAGCAACAGAAATAAACTTCATTCATTATAAGTTGGGGTGATAACATAACTAAAATGAAAGCAATTAATAATTCTTTCCAACATCACAATTATAATTAGCAGTTCATGAAAACAAAAGTTAAGTCACCTCTAAATTTATTCTATTAAGGAACTCAAATGTGTGGGAAAAAACTTATGTGCATAAAAATTATATATATTAATTGCAAATACACTGATTATTGGTTTAAGAATCTGTCCCAGGTCAGGAAAAAAAAAAAAAAAAAGCTATAATTCGTTGCAACCAAGAGAAACAGCTGAGAGTGTAATTTTCAAATAAGAATAATTAATGAAACTAGAACCTATTAAAATCAGATTCATACAGGGATGCCTGGGCAGCTCCATCAGTTGAGCATCTGACTTCGGCTCAGGTCATGATCTGGCGGCTGGTGAGTTGGAGCCCCACATCGGGCTCTGTGCTGACAGCTCAGAGCCTGGAGCCTGCTTTGGATTCTGTGTCCCTCTCTCAGTCTGCTCACCCCCCCACCCCCCACTCATGCTGTGTCTCTCTCAAGAATTAAAAATTTTTTTTAATTTTTTAAATTAAAATTTTTTTAGGGGCGCCTGGGTGGCTCAGTCAGTTAGGCGTCCGACTTCGGCTCAGGTCGTGATCTCGTGGTCCGTGAGTTCGAGCCCCGCGTCGGGCTCTGTGCTGACAGCTCGGAGCCTGGAGCCTGTTTCAGATTCTGTGTCTCCCTCTCTCTGACCCTTCCCCGTTCATGCTCTGTCTCTCTCTGTCTCAAAAATAAATAAACGTTAAAAAATTTTTAAAATTTTAATTTTTTAAATTAAAAATTTTTTAATTTTTTTAATTAAATTTTTTTTAATTTTTTAAATTAGAAAGAAATAAGATTCATATTACACAAATCATTCTTTGCCAAGTTTTGTTTTGTTTTTTTTTCTATTTCAAACATCAGGTGCATAGAAGCCAAGTACAGAAAAACCTCAGCTACTGGGGCATCTTTAATAGGTATACAAACCCTTTAGATTCAATAGATTCCCTAGAAATCTGGGCAAAGGACAGATGAGTGAGAAATACAAAAACAGCTTTTTATAATTCCTATCAGGACCCCTCTCATCACTGAACATAGAATTATGTCAGTTCAACCAGGTCATTTTTGTCAGCCAATATACACCATTTCCTAACTTTTCCAGATATTCATTCCTACCATCAGGATTGTTGCAGAGAAAAGAGAAGATAAAACACTGGACAGAAACAGACTATTAACAGTGTTTCTCTTTGGGCTGTGGGATTGTAGGTAACCCTCCAAATTGTTTCCAATGAGAACATACTACCTCCATACTCAGAAAATGAGACTATGAATATGCTTTATGAACTGTGAAGCAGTATACGAATGTTACATTTTTTATTTTTACTTTTGTTGAGCATTGTAGCTCATATAGTTCTCATTCTAATGTAGCTCTTTTCTCCTGACCACCATGTAAATCTGTATGTAAAGTGTCTGGCCAGCACAATTTGCACAGCCAAGTCTATACAGTCTAGAAGTCGAGTATCTTGCAGAGGAAGTGGTTCTTTTCTGTTTATAATGGAAGAGATTTTGTTTCCTTTTGTTTTGAATGATTTGGTTACATGAGGAGAACTATCAACATAGACCATGTGAAGCCAAGCTATTAAGCAAAAAGCATCCAACTACTCATCCCATATTCCAGAAGCCCCTTCCAAAAGAAATCTGGTATTTCTGACTCAACATGTCCTGCCATCTCTCTTCTCTCAGAGATGTTCTGAAATCCTCTACAAAGATACTATCATTAGTGGTCCCTTGCCTTAAAATATACAAAAACTCCTCACAACTCTCCATTACGTTAAAGAAGTTCATGTCTTAACAGATATTCATGTTCACAGAGGTAAAGAGGAAGAGTAGAGGCATGATTCTTTCCTGATAAATATCCTTACGCAGAGAAATCCAAAATGATACTTTACACTATCAGAAACACTTAAAGCTACTGCTTTATTATAAATGAACAGAATCGTAATTCTAACTGGCCTTAATCTTTTTAATCTTGGGTAGATCTAAGATCCCTAAATCCTTTCAAAAGAGGAATTCTTAAATGTAAGGAACCAATTCTTATTTTAAGTATTCTACTGCCCCCTTGTGTATCTCATGTTTAGTGGGAAAGGTAGCTCACAAAATACAGCAATTTTTTTTTTATTCTCAGAAATACTTCAGTAGAATCCCAGATATTAGAACTAGAAAGAAACTGAAAATCAAGACCAGCATGTTCATTTCACAGGGGACAGAAGGGAGATCTTGAAGGATTATATCATTTGCCCCAGATCATCAAAATGCTAGTTAATAGCAGAGCAGATACTGCTGAATGGAACTTAAGCCTCTGAGTGCTCATTTCTCTACTGAAATGGAGACTGCAGCCTGGAAGAAAAGAAATAATGGTGTTTTGGAGTTAGAAAGATCAGAGTTTGAAAGATCACCACTTCACAATTTTCCCCAAGCCTGTTTCCTAGTTATAAAATGGGATGAATAATAATTATTACAAAGTTGTCCGAAGAATTAAGTATGACCATGTTCATCAAGCCCTCAGTAAGTATCTGCAATACTGTAATACATGAAGTGGTAATACAACTATAAAAATACATAGAAAATTGTTTTAAATTGTTATAGCCTTTGAGATCTCTGGACAAAAGCATTCTAAAATACTGTCTGGCGGCATTTAACTCTAAACTTTGTCTGATCGGGCACAAAATAAAACTTGAAAAAATAAAGCTAGTTCTTCTAACTCCTGTGGTGCTTCAGTTATCATATTTATTCTTTTTTTTTTTTTTTTTACCTGTAAGAAAATTGTGACAGAAAATACCCCACAGCAAATGCTGAAGCAGTGAACGGAACCCTTAGATGAAGGTCACAGAAAAACAAAGCAGAACTCAGTGTCCCGGTCACTGTATAAGGTCACAGCTCCCCTGTCTCCTTTGCTAAGGGCCCCACATTCACCACTGCAAGGCCAGGAGTGCTGGTCTGGAAAGGTAGAGGCAGGAATTTTACTTCTGACCTTGCTAATAATTAACTAGATCAACTTGGGCCAGTCATTTCATCTCTTTCTTGACATGTAAGATAAAGTACTACTTACCTCATATAGTCCTATAGTAAGGTAGCATAATAAATGTGAAACAAGCATTGTAACCTCCGAAGTACTTTAATAACCTCTGAAGTAAGTAAGCTAAGTTTATCTTAAACTGAAAGCAATAAAAAAGCATAAGTCTGTCATCGAGTAGGGGAAGAAAAACTAAACTTGGTAAGTTGAAGGCAGCCTAGATTTAGATTACAGGATGTTATACAAACAGCATTCTGATCCCTGGGAAATTTCTCTCTACCCTCTACGATGCCCCTGGCTTTTGATGAAGATTACTCCCAAAATACTGGCCACATGGAAATCTTTGACTCTTAAATAAATTTCCCTCAAGGGTATCCTGATAGCAGGATTGACAGAGCTTATCCCTGACTATATATCACAAAACAAACGCACCAGCAGGGTAAAGGCAATTCATCTTAGTTTGCCAGGAAAATGACTAATATTGATTACTCTCTGACTTGTGGCTGCAGTAATCCTGATCCTGATAAGCAAGTGCTGTGAATGGCTCTGTTCTATTTTTATAGGTGGCCTGAGAGTGTGACACACACCACGCTGGTAAGGAGCACGGACTGGTGATCCACATATATTAACTGAACACTTACTATGTGTCTAGCCTCCCAGAATTTCAAACATCAGAAAGAGGTATTACTGGAGTTGGCAGCATAAAAGAGGAAAGGCACTGATATAAACTAATTTGTAAAGAAAAAAGTGATAACAGCATTATGGTTATTGAGATGGGCACATTGCCTACACCTGTAGGGAGTAAGTCCACTGGAGCTTCTCAGGCAAATCATCCCTCAACAAGTTAACTCAAGCTCTTGATTCAACCCAATAATGACGCCATATTTGCATCCAGAGTGCTGGAATAAAAGTGCTGTCGGAAACAAAATAAAAGATCCAACTCCATAAACATAAAAGGCAGCTCACCGTGAAACACACTGTTGTCCACCAGAAAATGCCTGCGGTACTGCACACAGTTTCTTTTCTCCAAGTTCCAGTAGCTCATTGTCAGAAGATTTCTGGCACAGCATCAAAACCAAATTGCTGTCAAGGGACACAGAATGAGACAAAAATGAAGAAAATGGCAGCCACACGCTCACCCCGGTAACACAATGCATCAGTTACCCAGCATTATGAGGCAACACATGCAGCACACAACTTCTCCACACATGGAAGCAGGGTCCCGTACGTCCTGAGAAATTTCCCACAAGCCTTCCCAGAGGGTAGAACATCATTTAACGCATGAAAACGGTAGCTTTTTCAAATAGCACTTTTCAGGGTGCAAAGTTATTGCTGTCTCAAGGGAAAATAAATCTACCATTCGGGAATAAGTTTCAGGACTAGTTTATGGGCTCTAGGCCTTGCCCATATTTGACCAGGACTCGACCCAGCCAATGCTGGTAACTTCTCAGGAAATTTCATCTGCAGGAGGGAGGTGAGTAACAGGAGGGTGACTGTCATTACCAGTTGGTGAATTTTGTGTCAGTACCACTCTGGTAGACTATGCAATCAATCCACAGAAATCTTAGAAATTAACAGTGTCCATGGAGCAATGGATAAGCTAAACACAGTAACAAAACCTGCCTCCTTTTGGATTCACTGGTGGTGCATTCAGTACCATTAAGGTCTGGATCAACCCACACTGAACTTATTGGTGTAAGTAGAGCTGGGCACAGGCCTCAAGCAGGGTGAACAAGCAGTGTTGCCTGCCCCCACGTGAGGCTTTCCCCTCCACAGAGAAACACAATGCTAACTGGAGCAAGGGCTTGAAAAGCAGAGATTTGAGCTGATGAATTAAACTCCTCCGAAAGCTGATGTGCATAACCCTGAACAAGGCCCCCTTTGTTCACAGGATTTGGCTAAAGCAACTTTCCAGAATTCCAGCTTCTTTTCTGGTCACGGAATAAGGCCAGGCAACACCAAGCAGTGCTGGCATGAAGGAAAACCCACAGGTGGGAAACAATTTGTTATCTGTCCTAGTAGAACAATCTAGAGTTTTGTAAAGATACTCCAGGATGAAGTCAGCCACCCAGTGAAAAAAATAAATCATCAGAGCTTTGTCTATTCATCAATGGAACAACTGGTGAAAGTCCCTAAAACTTCTCCTTGGCTCAAAGGCCCATTCTTAACCCTCTCTAATAGCAATCTTATCTGACTCCTACCTATCCTTTCTTCTGGCTCCATGCCTCAACGCCTACTTCCTGCCTTATCCCCACCTGGCTAAGTCTGGCTGCGTGCCGCCCCTACTCCCTCAGGCTGAAGATGAGTCCCACCACTCCAAGCTAAAACCACCTGTGGATCCCATTGTAAAACATGACAGAAAACAACTGATTATTGGAGACAATGTCCTCCTCCAATCCAAGTGAATACTACAAAGAGCTCTCCTCTTAAAAACTATTTTTAGGGGTGCCTGGGTAGCACAGTTGGTTAACCGTCTGACTTCTGATCACAGCTCAGGTCACGATCTCATGATTTGTGTGAGAGCTCACATCGGGCTCTGTGCTGATAGTGTGGAGCCTGCTTGGGATTCTCTCTCGCTCTCTCTCTTTGCCCCTCCTCCACTCACATGCTCACTCTCTCAAAATAAGCATTAAATAAATACTTTAGTTATATAAATGATGTGTTTGTATGCATTTATTAATTTTTTTAATGTCAACACAAATTCATCAAAAATTTTTCAAAATTTAAAAAACCCCGCTTCCCTCATTCCACATCCCTCTCTTGGAATAAACACCTTTGTTTGGTGTGTATCATTCCAGTTCTTTTCCTATGTATTTACATATGTATGTATATATACAATACATACATGAAATTTTACTTAAATTTATTTATTTATTTTGAGAGAGAGAGCACAAACAGGGGAGGGACAAAGAGAGAGGGGGAGAGACAGGATCCTAAGCAAACTCTGCACCATCAGCACAGAGCCTGATGCAGGGCTCGAACCCATGAACTGTGAGATCATGACCTGAGCCTAAATCAAGAGTCAGATGCTTAACCAACTAAGCCACCCAGGTGCCCCCAAAGACATTTATATTTTAATAATACCACTTTGAAAGAACTGGAAATAACTTTTGGGATTATCAGTAGTACCCATTTTCTTAAAAAAATGTATTGTTTACTCATATTAGAAATATTTTGAGGTACATGGAATTAAAGAGAACCCTGTCTGTATTGATGCTCATTTTTCCTTACTCACTTGATTTTGTGGTTTCCTGTGTCATTCTGTTGCCCTATTCGTTCTCAATCCAAGGAAGTTTAGAGGCATCTGAAGGTGAAAGAACAATGTGCATTTGTATATAGTTAGCAAAACACATGCACATACCTGACTCTCACTTGGCGTCCTCTTAACCAGATGAAAGAAGGAAAGAAGAGGGTGTTAGCATAAGTGATTCACCCATGCTGCTAGGAAAAGGTGGCGGTGGGATTTGAAATCATATCTTCAGATTCCAAACCCAAGATTCTAGCCATGACAGGCTATAAAGAACTAGACTGTTACGGAATGCAGTGGTTTTGATTTTTTTTATTTTTTTAAATTAATTTTTTGGTGGTTTTTAAATATGTCCTATAAATTCTTGTACATTTCTCCCTCTCTTCAAATGGTAGAATCTAATTCGCCTTCCTTTGAATATGGCCTGCATTCAGTGATTCATTTCTAGCAAACTCAGCTGTAATTGATGCTGTGTAATTGGTTCCAAAACTACATCATAAAAAGGATACAGCTTCTGCCTTGGCTCTCAGAATGTTCACCCTGAGAACCAAGGCACCATGTTGTAAGGAAGCCCAGATATGAGTGTTCCAACTGACAGCACCAGCTAGGCCCTCAGCCAACAGCCAACATCAATGAATCTATTGACCATTCTAACCCCTTCAAGTATTCTAGATGAAGCCCCAGAGACAGAGGTACAGAGACAAGCCATCTCCTCTGTACCCCATCTATATTTCTGACCCACAATAACAATGAAAGCTAATAATTATTGTTGCCTTAAGACACTAAGATTTGGGTAATTTATCATACAGCAATATATAATGAATATAGGTAACATCCTCAGATACATTTAGTGAGGACTGAGACCTTCAACCCTTTGAGGACAGAAATACAAATTCCCACAGATGTATGTAATAGAGATATTTGATCACCAGTCCTCTACGGACCCATCTTTCCAACTTGATCTTTTTACTCACACTATAATCACTGCCCTTTTCTTTAAGGGCTGGTTAAAAAAAACACTGCTTTCCTGAAATACCCCCAGGATCTCCCCCTCCAATTTACCTGAAACTCTCTCAGACACTGAACTGCCATAATCCTAGCTACCAGTTGTTGAGTACCTACTACGTACCAAAAAAAAATTTTTTTTTTAATTTTCAAGTTAGCTAACATATAGTATAGTCTTGGCTTCAGGAGTAGATTCCAGTGATTCATCACTTACATATAACACCCAGTGTTCATCCCAACAAGTGCCCTCCTCAATGCCCATCACCCATTTTACCCACCCCCATCAACCCTCAGTTTGTTCTCTGTATTTAAGAGTCTCTTATGGTTTGCCTCCTTCTCTGTTTTTATCTTATTTTTCTGTCACTTCCCTCCCCTTCCCCTATTGTTGTCTGTTCAGTTTCTCAAATTCCACATATGAGTGAAATCATGATATCTGTCTTTTTCTGACTGGCTTAATTTAGCATAATACCCTCCAGTTCATTCCATGTTGTTGCAGATGGCAAGATTTCATTCCTTTTCATCACCGAGTAGTATTCCACTGTATATATCTACCACATCTTCTTTATCCATTCATCAGTTGATGGACATTTGGGCTCTTTCCATAATTTGGCTATTGTTGATAGCTCTGCTATAAACATTGGGGTGCATGTGTCCCTTCGAATCAGCACTGCTGTATCCTTTGGATAACTTCCTAGTAGTGCAATTACTGGGCTGTAGGGTAATGCTGCTTTTAATTTTTTGAGGAAACTCCACACTGTTTTCCAGAGTGGCTGCACCACTTACTAAGTACCAGTTATTGAGTACCTTATCACAGTTCCTGTGATAAGGCTTTATTTACATCATAGGGTCTCAACCTTGACTACACATTAGAATCAATCTCTTGGGAAACCTTAGAATCCCAGATCCCAGGCCACACCCTAGACCAATTATATCAGAATCTCTAGGGGTGGGACTTAGGTATCACTCCACAGGTGATTTCAAAGTGCATCCAAAGCTAAAAATCATTCTTCACGTGTATTCTCTCTCCTCCTTGAAGAAACTCTTCTGGGTGGGTGTTTTTAGGAAGAAGAGGCTCAGAGAATATACACGGTTGAGCTAGAGCACAAAAGTCTAAGTAATTGAACCCTATAGCTTCCAGGCTGTAAGCCTCCTTACTTTGGTTAATTGCTTACACATCTTACCTCTCCTGGCATCTGCTTGCTGCTGAAGGATAGAAGACTGTAAGCTGCCACTGGGTGCCCGACCTGGGCAATGCACACTGCAGGCCCTTAGTAAACATTAACGATGCCTTCCTTATATGCCCCATTTCCTGGATTCCTACTTGTTGAAGACTGAAGGAAGAAAGGGCTCACTCTGGCCTCTAGAATCAGAGCAAATGATTTCAAAATCTAGAGATGATGGAGATGGAGATAATGGAGTTAGTAGGGCTGGGGCAGAGAAAGAGAGAGTTGTGCAACAAACTCAATCTTGGTTTAGATCAGATTTAAAAGATCCCAGGGCCAAGTGCTCACTAAGGGGAAGCAACTGAAAGAAACCTTAGAAATCAGCTAAGATAAACCTCTCATGTTGAAGCCAGAAAAAAAATCTGAGGCCCAGAAAGGATGAATAATTTGCAGAATAGCATAGCTGTTAGATAAAGCTGGCAGGAAACCCAGCCTCAGGAGTCTCAAAGCAAGGATCTCTTGAGTGTTTCATGGTCCCATTTTTGTGAACACGATATGTGAAAATATCTACTAAAATATACTTTCATTGATTTTTCAAAAAAATAACAATTTAGATTACATCAGAGATGTACTTCACTGCACCATGTACTCAATTTGAAATTGTTTGGTCGATTTTCAAGCAAAAGCAAAAGATGTTTAAAAACTGATTCAACTTGGGGCGCCTGGGTGGCTCAGTCGGTTGAGCATCCAACTTCAGCCCAGGTCATGATCTCGCGGTCCGTGGGTTCAAGCCCTGCATTGGGCTCTGTGCTGACAGCTCGGAGCCCAGAGCCTGTTTCAGATTCTGTGTCTCCCTCTCTCTCTGACCCTCCCCTGTTCATGCTCTGTCTCTCTCTGTCTCAAAAATAAATAAACATTAAAAAAAAATAAAAAATAAACTGATTCACCTTTCTTTTGGGACTTACAAAATGTTCACTCCACCTCCTAAGAAGTTTATGGAATGTATATGTTACATTTAGAACTCTTTAATAGAACATACAGATCCCCAATCCTTGCAATGATTCACAAAATTAATAACTTACAATGACTAAGAAACATTGTATAGGGAAGTAACTGTTATTAAAACTGGCTTCAGATTCTGCCTCCAGAACAAGGTTAATAATTTTTTTTTTTTTTAGTGGATGGTAAAGTTATAGGAAATGCTGTATAAATGCATTTATCTTTAACTGTTTTTATCCATTTTTAGAGCTTTAAACACATAGAAAAGCTCAAAAAACATACATAGTGATATCACTCACCACCCAGAGACAGCTGCCATGGACACTGTGGCCTATTTTCTTTTTTTAAAACACAAATCAGATCCTACTGTTTTGTAGTCTACTTTTCTTACTTAGTAACTTACTCTAGCCATATCAATAAATATATTTCTACAAGATAAATGTAACTTGAGAAAGAAATTGTAATCAACTCTACTCAAAGACCCCCACAATCCAAAAACTCAATAAGAAATAAGGCAGCCATAAGAAATCAAAGAAGCCATACAAGCATGCAGAGAGGATACATGTATCAGAGGCACTGATAAACATTCACAAAGTTTAAATACTCCTAAGTTTGCTTTATGATTAGTATCTTTTATAATCATTCTACATTTATTCATTTTTGCCATTTCATCTGTAGGTTCATGACTAAAACTGCCAATGTCAAACCATAGGACAATCAGAAAACTATAGCAGGACACCACCAACAAAGAAAACAGAAATTCTAGGATGACACCTTTTTTTTTTTTAATTTTGTTTACTGTTTCTTTTTGAGACACAGAGAGAGACACAGAGTGCAAGCAGGGGTGGGGGCAGAGAGAGAGGGAGACAAAGAATCAGAAGCAGGCTCCAGGCTCTGAGCTGTCAGCACAGGGCTCGAACTTACAAACGGCGAGTTCATGACCTGAGCCGAAGTCTGACACTCAACCAACTGAGCCACCCAGGTGCTCCTAGGATTGATCCCTTTAAGAAAAGCAGGAAGTATTTTCAGTAAAAAGCAAAGATGTTTAAAAATGCTTTTAGATATGGTAAATATAAAAATACATAAACCTTGGTTTTTTGAGCATAATTCATTCCGGAAACATGCCTATAATTCAAAGCACTTCTATATCAAAGTAAATTTTAAGAACCATTGGCTCAGTTGTGATCATGTGACATCCAGCATCACATACAAATTGTATTGCAAGACATCACTCGTTTATTGAGTTAAAATTTATTAGAAATGTTTGCTCATCGGGGCAAGCGGGTGGCTCAGTTGGTTAAGCATTGACTTCGGCTCAGGTCATGATCTCAGCTCAGGTCATGATCTCGTGGTTTATGAGTTCAAGCCCAGTGTCGGGCTCTGTGCTGACAGCTCAGAGTCTGGAGCCTGTTTCAGATTCTGTGTCTCCCTCTCTCTCTGCCCCTCCCCTGCTCACGCTCTGCCTCTCTCTGTCTTTCAATAATAAATAAACGTTAAAAAAAAAATTTTTTTAAAGAAAGAAATGTTTGTTCATCTTGTGGAACACCCACAGAACAAGTTACTCATAATCCAAGGTTTTACTATACACTGGAATATTACTCGGCCATCAAAAAGAATGAAATCTTGGGGCACCTGGGTGGCTCAGTCAGTTAAGTGTGCAACTTCAGTTCAAGTCATGATCTCACAGTTCATGGGTTCAACCCCCACATCAGGCTCTGTGCTGACAGCTCAGAGCCTACAGCCTGCTTTGGATTCTGTGTCTCCCTCTCTCTGCCCCTCCCCTGCTCATGCTCTCTCTCAAAAATAAATAAATGTTAAAAAAAAAAAAAGAATGGAATCTTGCCATGCAATGACATGGATGGAGCTAGAATGTATTAGGCTAAGCTAAATAAGTCAATTGTAGAAAGACAAATACCATATGATTTCACTCACATGTGGAATTTAAGAAATAAAACAGATGAACACATGGGAAGGGAGGAGGGGAGAGAAGAGATGAAACAAACCACAAGAGATTCAACCATAGGGAACAAACTGAGGGTTGATGGAGGGAGGTGGGTAGGGGATGGGCTAGATGGGTACCAAGTAAGGAAGGCAGGTGTTGTGATGAGCATTGGGTGTTATAAGTGACGAATCAGTGAATTCTACTCCTGAAACCAATATTGCACTACACATTAACTGACTAGACTTTAAATTTTAAAAAGGGGGGAGGGGGATTGCTTTTAGCACCCTCCAAATTAAAAAGAAATCCTTCATACAAACAAGTACTCAACTGAACTAAAGTCCCCTCAGGAAAAGCTCCAGAGTGGCAGGCATCTGCTGGTTGTCGTACCCAACCCTCCTTCCTCTGGCTTTCCTCTAGGAAACTCCTTTATGTCCATAGACTTAGCTAATGTCAGCTTATCCCCTGACCCAGGTGGGCATGTGGTTTAGGCCTGTCAAATCAGAGACCTGCACCCTCCAGGCCACAGTACAGGAGGTGCACATCTTTTCAGACCACCGAGAGTCAGGCATAGATTTCTGTTTGAACTGTTGGAGAAAAGAAACTTTTCTGTTAGACTTAAAGTTGTGAGCCCTCAAAACCTAAAGTTCCTGGCAGCCATCTTGTCCCTACAAAGGTACAATCTGTGTAATCCAACCCAGAAGAACGGAAAGAAACTAAATCCTATTGGATCCATCCCCCCACTTTTTAGTTAAATGAGCCAGTACATTCCCTTTTTTGTTTAGCTTTGTTTAAGCCACATGGAGTTCAGCTATCACTTGCAGCCAAAGGATCTTGACGGGTGAAACCTGTCAGCAAAGCAAAATGTAAAGACAACCCACCTGGCAGTTATGAGCTCTCTAGTCTAGTTTCATCTCTAACAATGACTCAGGGGAGACCTTGGGCAAGTTGTTTTTAACTGGTCCTGAGTTTCAAAATAGAATTCTGTATTTTCTTGGGATTTCCTTAGAGGTAACACTGCATTTAAGTCCTGTGTTCTGCTAGCAAAGGACCCCCTCACACCCTTTGAAGGTGTATGAAGCACAGCAAAACCTGAAACTTTCTCCTTAGCTTTCGAATTCCCTTAGTGGTTTTTCTTGGTTGTCTTGTTTTAATCATTCTTCTTTTTTTCTTTAGTTTATTTATTTTGAGAGAGAGGGAGAGAGACTATCCCAAGCAGGCTCCGCACTGTCAGCACAGAGCCCTATGCAGGGCTCAAACTCATGCACTGTGAGGTCATGACCTGAGCGGAAATCAAGAGTCGTAAGGCTTAACTGACTGAGCCACCCAGGTGCCCCACCTCAAACCTCAGCATTTTTTAAATGTGTGGCAAACCCGTATCAGTGCTTTAACATGAGTTTTATCAAACACTACAAATCTATTCAAGTCATTTGAATGGCTTAATAAAAGATAAATTATTCAAGTTTATACATGGAAACCAGAGTTCTAACATTGTGCTAAAGGAATCAAAAGACAAAATCTTTGAGAGAGAACTTTGCAAGGTGGAGGGAACACTACACACACACACACACACACACACACACACACTCTTACACATACATATATAATTTTTTTTAACTCCAGTACAGTTAACATACAATGTTAAATTTGTTATGGGTGTACAATATAGTGATTGAACAATTTCATATATTACTCAGGGCTCATCAAGATAAGTATACTCTTGGCGCTCCTGGGTGGCTGTCTGTTAAGCGTCCAACTTCAGCTCAGGTCATGATCTTGTGGTTTGTGAGTTTGAGCCCCACATCGGGCTCGCCGCTGTTAGCCTGTCAGTGCAGAGCCTGCTTCAGATCCTCTGTCTCCCTCTCTTTGCCCCTCCCCTGCTTGTGCTCTCCCCAAAATAAATATATTTATTAAAAAAGATAAGTATACTCGTCATCCCCATCACCTATTTCACCTGTTTCACCCATCTCCCAACCCCCTCCCCTCTGGTAACCATCTGTTTGTTCTCTGTAGTTAAGAGTCTCTACAGTTAAGAGTCTGTTTTTTTGTCTCTTTTGTTCTCTGATCATTTGTTTTGTTTCTTAAATTCCACATATGTGTGAGATCATATGGTATTTGTCTTCTCTTTGACTTACTCGCTTAGCTTATTTCGCTTACCTTAACACTCTCTAGCTCGTTCCCCGTTGTTGCGCTTCGTTTTCCTTAAGTAGAGGGGTTGGCCTGCTATATGCCGACTGCCTCCTCTACCTCTTCACCTACTGCAACCGCTACTGCTACAGCCCGTTCTCCTTTGACACCCCTCTTCCGTCAAAACTGACGTTCCTACTCCCATTCCTCCCATTCTTTCTTAACAGGATATTATTTGCAAATCCCTTTATGGTTTCTACAATATTTCCATTTGTATCTTCTTTTTTTAAAAAACTGACACTGGGGCTCCTGGGTTGCTCAGTCAGTTAAGCGTCTGACTTCAGTTCAGGGCACGATCTCCCAGTTTGTGAGTTCAAGCCATGCATCCGGCTCTGTGTTGACAGTTCAGAGCCTGGAGCCTGCTTCAGATTCTTGTGTCTCCCTCTCTGTCCCTCTCCCCAACTTGTGCTCTCTTTCTCTCTCTCTCTCTCTCAAAAATAAACATTAAAAAAAAACCTGACACTTAGAATAGCCCTATGAATCATGGACCATGAAGCATGAGTTCAAAGAAGTTAATAGGAAACAACAGGTTGCAAACCTATGTCCTCTGACACCAAATCCACTGTCCAGTCCGTATCCTCTGTCCAGCAGTGTTCTATCCCTGACACTCAGCTTCCTATGGAAAGAGCCTAGGGCTGTGTTACTCGTGATAGGTAAGACTTATTCTTCTCACTCCCACCCCTCAATCCAACTCCACTAGGGGCCAAAGAAGGGCAGGCGGCAGGAGGCGAGGCCTAAATGAAATGTTACTTCAAAAAAAAAAAAAAAAATGCATACCTTGTCCCTGCAGCCGGGAGCCTTTGAAGTACACAGATTGGAAGGGATCAGAGTAAAGTGTCAGTTCTCTATCAAATGGTGGGAGGTTTCTTTGCAATGAAATTTGAGTGAACTACTTGGACCAAGTTCAGAAACACCAAGGCCAAATTATGTGAAAACTGTTTGAGGAGCTCATGTATTCTCCAAATTGCTAACAACAGTGAAGAACGCTATAGCCAAAAATCAAAATATAATGCATAAACTGTTGTCGGAAAGGAATTAATAAGGATTATGGGCAACTCCTCCCTACTATCCCAAACTGTATCTTTATTTATAAGTTAAATTATAAACTAAAATTACAAATTAAAATAGCCCGGAGAAAGCAGAGTTGATTTCCACTAGTAGATACTATAGCATTTAACTTATATGGAGAAGTAGTGATTTTCTTTAAGCCTTGCTGAGAGATAAAAGACATAATAGGCTCTGACAGCATTATTCATAAAACAATAAGAAACAGGAAGGCATAGGGGAAAAGACCACAAAACTGTCCAGCACCACATGGCCTTTGACAACACATTTGGGAATTTCTGTACCCAGGCATCCCTAGAAGGTCAGAATTCAAGTCAAATCCAGTTGAAAGCGAAGATTTCAAAGAAAGCTTCTCTTCTTGCATTTCTGCACTAATTCTGAGTTACGAGAATTACACAGTGCAGGGATGAGGTTTGAGGGCCATAGCTCTTCTTCCTCTGGACCAAACCCAAACTGATGGCTTTAAAGCAGTTCAGAACCCTGGGTGAGGCACGGAGGGCCTGGGCCCCACTCCACTCCTCAGCTGGCAGGTCACTGTCCTGTATCCATCTCCCACCCCCATTCACAAGCTCCCTCCTCCACTTCCCACAGGTTTTCAAGCACTGCCAAACTGGTTGTCAAAGGGCTCTACAAACAGCCTAATTCCATAGCTAGCCCCCCTCCCCACTATGTACAGAAAGGGAAAGAAATAAAAGGGCACTTTGTTCATTTTTTTAGGCTCAAAGGGGACACCACTAAACCCTAAGTTCCTGGTGTGTTTTGTTTCTTTACAGCAATCAGGAGCTGAAAATGCTCTGAGCTAGTTGAGCAATGAGCTACAATGCACCCTCCAAAGACCCATGGATGCTTCATTTGAAAAGGCTGGCTTAAAATATGGTATGTATCCAGCACTTGACAAAGTACCTACCTTTCACTTCACTAATTCCTCTTCTGGAAATACACCAGAAAAAAATAAAGAAATTTTATGTACACATAAAAATGTTCACTGCACCATTTTTCATGACACAGAAAAATCAGAACTCTAAATATCCAACTATTGGGTTAGCATTGACGGTCATACAGATATTAACAATTGTGTTTGCAAAGACTCTGTAAATGAGTGTGGAAAATGCTCATGATATCATACTATATGAAAAAAAAGCAGGATATGAAACATCAACTAGGAAAAACAATATTGCATAGAATAATGGATCCTGATCTTAACAAGAAAAAAATACTTCCATGTTTCACCATTAGCAGTCATGTTTGTTGTAGGGTCTTTGTAAATTATCATATTTTTAAAAATATTTTTAAATGTTTGTTTATTTTTGAGAGACAGAGCATAAGCGGGGGAGGGGTGGGGGGGGGGGGAGGGAGTACACAGAATCTGAAGCAGGCTCCAGGCTCTGGACTGTCAGCACAGAGCTCAACACAGGATTCAAACCCACGAACTGCGAGATCACGACCTGAGCCAAAGTCGGACGCTCACCCAACTGAGCCACCCAGGCGCCTCGTAAATTATCATATTAAGAAAGCTCCCTTCTATTTCAATTTCTTAAAGTTTTTTACATGACATTAAACATTTTAACACACTTTCTCTGCATGTGATATGATCTTTCACCATTAATTTGTTAATATGATGAATTTTCTAATGTTAAATCAACCCTGCAATTCCAGGATGAATCCAATTTGTTCACAATATATTGTCTTTATTTTATTTAGGTTTTGTTTTGTTTTATTTTGAGAGACAGAGCGAGCTGGGGAGGGGCAGAGAGAGAGAGTGAGAGAATCCCAAGCAGGCTCCACACTGCCAGAGCATAGCCTGATGTGGCAACAGGCTCCTCGTACTCACAAACCAGGAGATCATGACCCGAGCCAAATTCTACAGTCTGACGGTTAACTAACTGAGCCACCCAGGCACCCGTGTGTGTATTGTCTTTTTAATACACTGATGATTTAGCTTGCTCATGTTTTATGATTTTTTTCAGGTATATTCCCAAGTTTGGCCTATAATAATTTCCATTTTTAATATTGTTCTCAAGACTTTTTTGCATTGAGACTATAGCTTTATAATATGCATCTCTATTCCCTAGAAGGATTTATGCAAGTTTGAAATTATCTTTTTCTTGAATGTTTGGTAAAACTTGCCCATAAACCCATCTAAGCCTAGACCTTCCTTTACGGAGAAAATTTTGGCTACTGGCTTATTTTATTTAAAAAAATACAGAATTGGGGAGCCTGGATTAGGATTGAACACTTGATTTCGGCTGGGGTCATGACCTCACAGTTGTGGATTCAAGCCCCTTGTCAGGCTCTGTGCTGACAGCGAGAGGCATGGTTGGGATTCTCTCTCCCTCTGCCCCTCCACTGCGTGTGTGTGTGTGTGTGTGTGTGTGTGTGTGTGTGTGCGCGCGCGCGCACGCGCACATGTTTTCTCTCTCTCAAACTTTAAAAAACATAAATAAAATAAAAATTATAGGATGATTTAGCCTTTCTATTTTTTTAATTTAGTTTTGTTAAGTTATATTTCTTTAGTAACTCATTTACTCTAAGCTTTCAAATGTTTTAGCATAAATTAGCTCATAATATATAGTCTTTTTAATCCTAAAACACCTGCTTTTCCATTCCTAATACGTTTATTTGTACCGCTCTCTTCTATGCAAATCAATCTCACATGTTTATCAATATCACTAGCTTTTACAAATGAGCCAAAATTTGTCATTATTAATCCTCTCCATTGACTAACATGAAATTATTACTATTACTCTTTTCTATTTTGAGTCTATATTGCACCCTTTTTCAAATTTTCTAACTTCAACATTTAGTTAACTTTCAGGTTTTCTAATATAGGCATTTATACATACGTTAGCTGTTTTCCCCAACCCTGAATCTTGACCCATAGTATTCCTCTAGTTAAAAATATTTTCTGGTTTCCATTAGAATTTCTTCTTTGATCCAAAGTTCATTTTGAAATATTTCCATACTTATTCATAGTTATATTTTTGTCAGCATCTAGCTTAATTGCATTGTGGTCACAGATCTGGTCTGGATGATGCCAATTATTTAATAATTATTAAGGCTTGCCTGATGTCAAAGTTTGAAGTCACTTTTTATAAATATTCTATGTGTGTTTGAAAAAAAATGTGTATTCTGCAGTTTCGAGATACAGTGATCTTCACATCTATCAACTCAAACTTATTCAAACTATACTGCTCAAATCTTGTATTTGGTCACTGATCTTTTCCCCACTTTATCAAGTACTAAGGAAATATATTAAAATCTCAGTAGGAATACAGTTGACCTTTGAACAATGTGGGAGTTAAGGGTGTCAACACCCTACACAGTTGAAAATCCATATATAACTTTGACTCCCCCCAAAAACTAATAGCCTGCTGCTGAACTATAGTCTTACAGGTAACATAGTCGATTAACACATATTTCGTGTGTTATGTGTATTACATAGTGTATTCTTACAATCAAGTAAGCTAAAGAAAAGAAAATGTTAACAAAATCATAAAAGAAAATACATTTATAATACTGCACTTACTGAAAAAAATCCGTATGTAGTTGAAACCTGTTCAAGGGTCAACTGTATATGTTTCTCATTACAGTCCTCTCAATTTTTGCTTTATATTGAGCATACAAGTTTACCATTCTGTGCTAAATGGACCAAGTCAGTCAAAGAAAGACAAATCTCATATGATTTCACTCATATGTGGAATTTAAGAAACAAAACAAACAAAGGAAAACAAAAGAGACCAACAAAAAAACCAGACTCTTAATTATAGAGAATGGATGGTTACCAGAGGCGAGGGGGGCGGTGAGTGAAGTAGGTGAAGGGGATTAAGAATATACTTATTGTGATGAGCACTGAGTCATGTAAAGAATTGTGGAGTCACTATGTTGTACACCTGAAACTACTTTAACGCTGTATGTTAACTATACTGCAATTAAAATTTTAAAAGGTTTATCACTCTGATGAGTTGAAACTTTTTAATCAATATGATCATTTTGTTTCTGAATATGTTTTCTTGGCATTTAAAGTCGATTTTGCCTGATGTCAATATAGCAAGCTTTCTTTTGGTTTGTAATCACCCATTCATCTTTCTCTATTCCCTATTTAACTTCTCTGTATCCTTATGTTTCAGACATGTCTTTCATAAAGAGTAAATAGTGAATTCATTTTTCATCCAGTGTAACAATCTTTGGTTCCTTCAGATTATACTTACTGATACAATTATATTTATTTCTATACCTTATTTTGTACTTGTTATTTGTCTTACTCATTCTATATCTCTTTTCTCCACTGTTTTGACCTCAAAATTTATTTTTTTCCTCATTTCAATTTTCCCCATTAGCTAGAAAGTTGTTCAGTCTTTTACTAATTTTTAGTTGTTGCCTTAGAAATTTTAACATGCACACTTCACTAACTGAAATCTAAATTTAACCAGTACCTTTAACTTCCTCCAAAACCATGCAGGAACTTTCTAAGATACTAACTCCTTTTACTTCTCCAACGTATGTCATTTATTTTATCTACTTCCCACTGAAGACACTATTATTTTATATAGTATGTGCCTTAACTTACAATTTTTTCCCTTTCTTTGCTCTTCATCATGTTTTGTTTCTAAGACCTTCCATCTGGGAATAATTTTCCTCTGTCTGAAGTGTACCCTTTGAGTGAGGATCCTCTAGAACAAACTGTAGAGTTTCTGTGAAGCCTGCAAAGTCTTTGCTTTCATTTTTTTAAAGGTATTGTTAATGGAAATAAACTTATAAACTGACAGTTAATTTCTGTCACTGCAAAAAAGATAGTATTTTTTTTGTCTTCCAGCTTCTATTGTTGCACTATCGGGATAATCCATCATATCTTTAAAGATAAACGGCCTCTTCTTTCTGACCTTAAGATCTTCTCTATCTTTTATATTCTACAATTTAATTTTATGTGATTTGACTTCATGATTTATGGGCAGTGATGTTTTTTCCTGGTCCTTGAAATGCTCAGGCATTATCTCTTTAAATGGTGTCTCCCCTCATTTTTTTCTCCTCTCTTTCCAAAGCTATAACTAGGGGCTTCTGGGTGGCTCAGTCGGTTAAGCGTCTGACTTCAACTCAGGTCATGAGCTCACAGTTCGTGGGTTCAAGCCCCATGTTGGGCTCTGTGCTGACAGCTCAGAGCTTGGGACCTGCTTCAGATTCTGTGTCTCCCTCTCTCTCTGCCCCTCCCCTGCTCACATTCTCTCTGTCTCTCTCTCTCAAAAATAAATAAACATTAAAAAAAATGAAACTATAGCTAAACTTATGTTGGATCTGAATTCTCCAACTTCACATTGATTAACCCTTCTTTTGGGTTTTTCATCACTTGCCTCTCTGTATTCCATTGAAAATTTTCTTCAGATGAATCCCTCAGTTGACTATTTCCCTGTTCAGCTTGTATTCATCTGTTGTTCAATCCATTCACTGAGTTCTGATTTTCAATTATTCTATATTTTTCAAGTTTTATATCTGGTTATTTTTCTTTAAAAATTTTTTTAATGTTTATTTATTTATTTTTGAGAGAGCAAGGAGAGGAAGGGCAGAGAGAGAGGGAGACAGAATCCCAAGTAGGCTCCATACCGTCAGCACAGAGCCCGATGTGGGGCTCAAACCCGCGAACCATGAGAACATGACCTGAGCCAAACCAAGAGTCGGATACTCAACTGACTGAACCACCCCGGCACCCCTATGTCTGGCTCTTTTTCAAAGCAGATTGGTTTAGTCTTTACAGTTTCTTGTTCTCAGCTCACATCTTGTTTTCAGTCTTTTTCTTTTACTATTAAATGACTATTTTCTTTCTAATTGTATTGATAGGGATTCTCTGAAGTCTAGAACAAAATTAGATTCCTCCAAAAGAAAGGGGGAAATTGGCTTCTGTGCAGTATGAGGGACAATTCCAATGCAGGAACTTTTTTTTTTTTAAATAGGCTCCACACCCAACATAGGGCTTCAACTCCCAACCCTGAGATTAAGAGTTGCATGCTCTGCCAACTGAGCCAGCCAGATGCTCCATGGGAACCCTTCAAATCAAATTTTCATCTTGAGGTTTTTCTGACCACCTAGTTATTGTGATTCTAGATGTGCATCTGTATTAGAGCTGGTTTAGTTTCACAAATTCTCAGCACCAAGTATCAAGCATTTGTTCAGAACCATGGTTTTCAATGGGTGAGTTTTCTTACACTCTTAGTTTAAAAGAGAGATGAGTTTTTTCTTTTTTATTCTAATTCAACCTTATATTGAGCAAGACACCTTCTGAATTCCCAGCTTTAAGACCAAAGACTCCCAAAGACCAAAGGACAGATGTCTGCTGTCCCTGTGCCCTCAGGACCATAAAAACAGTCACAAGTCAACAGGTTAAACTGGTTTAGCAAATGTCTTCAAGGAAAAAGCCAGCTTCACTGCAATAGACTTCTCTTCACTTAGCTTTTGTCCTGAATAGTCATTACATTCATACTGGTTCATTGCATCTAAAATACCGTTTTATCCAGCATCTTTAAGTTATTTCAGCCAGAGGGTTAGTAAACTATATTACTAGGAACAGAATTCAATCTTGGGAATGCACGTTTAAAGCCACAGAGGCTTGCAGTATGAAAGCCAATTCAGGATCTGATCTAGCCCAAAAATGTATTAGTTCAGTGCCTGTCACTTTGTAATTACTGTTGATATTTTAAAACTTCCTATATGCCAGGTATTGTGGTAAATATTTTGTAAATATTATTTTATTTAATCCTTACAATGATCCTAAGGGCTAGGGATTCTTATTATCCCCATTTTACAGTAGTACAGAGATGTTAAGTAATTACCTAAGGTCCACAGCTATCTAGTGACAACACTAGAATTTACACTTGAAAAAATCTAACTCCAAAGAATGCACTTTTGTTTTAAAGGTTGCACTCTTAAGATCCATGTAATTTGCTTCTCAATAAATAACGTAAGAGAGGGAAAGAGGGGAAGACTAGGAGAGATAGCATGCACTACTAGATATGATAGAGTCCTAATGAAATCCAGACTCAGCCACTTATAAGCCTTTCCACTTCCCTGTGCTCAGGTCAGGGTTGGCATATTTCCATCATTTTTTATATATTCCTGCATTTTAAAAAAGTGGGCACAAAGGGCTGATTAGAAATGAAGACTGCATTGATAAAACAACACCCAAAGGAATGACTGGTAATTAGATTTCAACTCTCAGTGGCCATTAATCTTGCAATCTAGCCCAATATTAACACCTCTGATTACATTTGAAGACTTTTCCTGGTGAAAACTCTAACAGATTTTTTTTTATTCTACAATTCTAATTTTATCCACTATGTGTAGGTCTAACATCCAAAAAACCTTGATTCAGACTAATAGTCTCTAAACCGGAAATTTCCAAACTTTTTAAATATTGAAAATGGACTTCAGAATAGTTCTGCTCCCCATTCCTTCATATATAAGGATGTCCAATATCTAATTTCAGAAAAGGCATTCCCAGAGAAGGGCAGATCTCCCAGTTCTCCTGAGTTCATCCTACCCTCTTCTTGTGTGCACTTACCCACCCAATAATGAAAGAAGGGAGCTTAGTGATCACAGGGAATGTGTTGGGATTCTCATCTTCGCCTGCTGCGTTCCCTACCCCTTCCACTCAGCAATGATTATAGCTCCAACAGAAGATCTACCTTCAACTGGTCAATTAAAGCTCCAGTCAACATTACCTCTCATTCCCAACAAAACGGCAGGGTAAGCAGGGAAGTTGCTCCCCTTTTTGTGCCCAAAAATAAGAGTCAAGGAGGCTTTAAGGTGCAAAAGGTTGTAACTGTTCGTAATTTATGAATCAAGTAACTCAAGAGTATGTTCTGAGCCATACTATAGGCCCTATAGTTACTGAGGGGATGGAGAGATGCCTAAACATAACACCAGTCATTAAGAAACTAACAATCTAAGGGCACCTGGCTGGCTCAGTTGGTAAGCATGCAACTCTTGATCTTGGGGTCGTGAGTTCAAGCCTCATGTGGACAGCACACATTACTTAAAAATTAAATTAAAATTAAAAAAAGAAAAGAAAAGAAAAGAAACTGACAATCCAGATGGGAAAACAGGGCATACCTAGAAAGAGGAAAGATTGATAGAAAACCTACCCTGGAAAGGGCAGGATATATGAAAGATGGCAAATGAAGCATACTGTAGGAGTCCAAAAAAGGAAACCAAGTCAGTCAGGAAAGAGTGCCTTGGAGGGTGGGATAGTAGAGACAGATCTCAAAGGATCAGTAGGTTTAAAAGAGGGAAGAAGAGGGTGCCTGGCTGGCTCCGTTGGTAGAATATGTTTCTCCTGATTTGGTGGTCTTAAGTTCCAGCCCCACATTGGGCATAGAGCTTACTTTAAAAAAAAAAAAAAAAACTTTAAAAAATAATAGTGAAAGAGGGTTAGGTGAGAGGGACATCTTAGGAGAAAGGAATGGTATATGCCCAAAATACTGCTCTCAGTTATCAAGGTAAAAATTACTCACATACATTATTAGTATGCTGTTTAATGTAATGTGATACAACAAAGAACATATAAAGAAATTGATAAAAATAACATTTCACCAAGGATGCTTTAAACGTAAATTATTCAGAATCTAAGTCTTGAGAAAGACCTCTCTTTAGAAGGATAATAGCAATAATAAAACATTTTTATAAAGATTTTAGCCTAATGGGGTGCCTGGGTGGCTCAGTTAGTTAAGCATCTGCCTTTGGCTCAGGTCATGATCTCACACTTCAGGAGTTTAAGCCCCACGTCAGGCTCTGTGCTGACAGCTCGGAGCATAGAGCCTGCTTCAGATTCTGTGTGTGTGTCTCTCTCTCTGCTCCTCCCCTGCTCATTCTCTCTCTCTCTCTCTCAAAAATAAATAATTAAAAAAACATTAAAAAGGGAGGGGCACCTGGGTGGCTCAGATGGTTAAGCATCCAACTTCGGCTAGGGTCATGATCTCGCGGTTCGTAAGTTTGAGCCCCACGCCGAGCTCTATGCTGACAGCTTAGAGCCTGGAGTCTGCTTCAGATACTATGTCTCCCTCTCTCTCCGCCTCTTCCCTGCTCATGCGCTCTCTCTCTCTCTCTCTCTCTCTCTCTCAAAAATAAAATAAACATTAAATTATTTTTAATTAAAAAAAAAGATTTTAGCCGAAGATAATAGTAGTAAAGTTAAAGTTTAGTTTATCTAAAGCCAGCAGAGAAATGATCAACAGAGAGTCCCTGCTATATGCAGATATAGGAATATCAGAAATTGGTCCTCAAAGCAATAGTTACAAAAGTAAACGGGATATTAAACCTGGATTGGTCATAAGAATTCTCAAGCTCAAGAGAGCATAAATACAATCTAGTCAAATATGTTTAAGTTGTGGAAACTCAGCTTTGTTTTTCATGTGCTAAAATTTTAATTCTTTTTTTGGGAGGTACGGCATGTGGGTGGCTAAGTTGGTTAAGCGTCTGACTCTTGATTTTGGCTCAGGTTATGATCTCACAGTTCATGAAAACGAGCCTGCTGACAGCCTGAAGCCTGCCTTGGATTCTCTCTCTCCTTCTCCCTCTGCCCCTCCCCTGCTCATGCTCTTGCTGTCTCTCTCTCAAAATAGACTTAAAAAATAAAATAAAAAAGCAAAGCAATACCATGGGGCAAAGTCAGTCTTTTCAACAAATTGTGCTAGAAAAACTGGACATTCACATGTAAAGAAAGTGAACCCAGACATAGACTTTACATCCTTCACAAAAATTAACTCAAAATGAATCACAGATCTAAATGTAAAATGCAAAACTCTAAAACTCCTAGAAGATAACACAGGAGAAAATTCAGATGACCTTGAGTGTGCCACTGACATTTTAGATACAACACCAAAAGCATTGCCGATGAAGGAATGAAGTGGTAAGCTGGATTTCATTAAAATTAAGGGGCGCCTGGGTGGCTCAGTCGGTTAAGCGTCCGACTTCGGCTCAGGTCACGATCTCGTGGTCCGTGAGTTGGAGCCCCGCATCGGGCTCTGGGCTGATGGCTCAGAGCCTGGAGCCTGCTTCCGGTTCTGTGTCTCCCTCTCTCTCTGCCCCTCCCCCGTTCATGCTCTGTCTCTCTCTGTCTCAAAAATAAATAAAACGTTAAAGAAAATTTTTTTTTTAATTAAAAACTTCTGCTCTGTGAAACATAGTGACAAGAGAATGAGAAGACAAGTCACAGACTGGGAGAAAATCTTTGTAAAAGGCACAACTGAAAAAGGACAGTTATCCAAAATATACAGGGGTGCCTGGGTGGCTTAGTCGGTTGGGCGTCCGACTTCGGCTCAGGTCACGATCTCACGGTCCGTGGGTTCGAGCCCCGCGTCAGGCTCTGGGCTGATGGCTCAGAGCCTGGAGCCTGTTTCTGATTCTGTGTCTCCCTCTCTATCTGCCCCTCCCCCGTTCATGCTCTGTCTCTCTCTGTCTCAAAAATAAATAAAAAACGTAAAAAAAAATTAAAAAAAAAAAACAAAAAAAACAAAATATACAAAGAACTCCAAACACAGTAAGAAAATAATCCAATTAAAAATGAGCCAAAAGTCTTCATAGGCACCTCACCAAAGAAGATATACAGATGATAAATAGGCATATGAAAAGATGTCATTCATCATATATCACCAAGAAATAAAAATTAAAACAATGACGAGGGGCACCTGGGTGGCTCAGTCTGTCTGTTGAGCATCCAATTTAACCAGATTTTGGCACAGGTCATGATGCGACAGGTTCATGAGATTGAGCACTGTGTTGGGCTCTTTGCTGACAGTGTGGTGCCTGCATGGGATTGGGATTCTCTCTCCCTCACTCTCTCTCTACCTCGCCCCTGCTCGTTCTCCCAAAATAAATAAACTTAAAAAAATAAATAAAACTATGATGAGATACCACTACACACCTATTAGAGGAGCCAAAATCCAGAACACTGACAACACCAAATGCTGGCAAGGATGTGGAGCATGAAACGTCCATTCATTGTTGGTGGGAATGTAATAGGGTAGAGCCACTTGGGAACAGTTTTGGTGGTTTCCTACAAAACTAAGTATAATCTTACAATTTTGCAATCATGTTACTTGGTATTTACCCAAAAGAGTTAAAAACACGTTCACAGAGGCACCTGGGCGTCTCAGTCTTTTAAGCATCCAACTGTTGGTTTCAGCTCAGGCCGTGATCTCACAGTTCGTGGCTTTGAGCCCCACGTTGGGCACTATGCTAACAGTGTAGAGCCTGCTTGGGATTCTCACTCTCTCCCCCTAACTAATTTGTGTTCTCAAAATAAATAAACTTAAAAAAATTTTTTTAATAAAAACTTTTGTTCACAGAAAAACCTGCACATAGATGTTCACAGCTGCTGTATTCATAAATGTCAAAACTTGGAAGCAACCAAGATATCCTTCAGTAAGTGAATGGATAAAGAAACTGTGATACATTCAGACAACGGAATATTATCTAGTGCTAAAAAAATATGCTGTCAAGCCATGAAAGAAAAAAAAAAAGCATGGAGGAAACTTACATGCATACTACTGAGCCAATCTGAAAAGGCTACATATTATAGGATTTCAACCATATGACATTCTGAAAAAGTCAAAACTATGGAGACAGTGAAAACATCAGTGGTTGCCAGAAGTTAAAGGGTGAGGGAGAGATAAACAGGCACAAACCAGGATTTTTACAATAGTGAAAATTCTCTGTACAAATCCATAATGATGGGTACAGGTCATTATACATTTGTCCAAACCCACAGAATGTACAACACCGAGTGAATAGTAAGGTAAATCATGTACTTCAGGTGATAATGATGTGTCAGTGTAGGGCTCATCAATCGTAATCAATGTAACCACTCTGGTGGAGAATGTTGATCATGGTAATGATGATGTGGACAGGCAACGCACGCGTGGAGGCAGGAAATATATAAGAAATCTCTGTACCTTCCCTCAGTTTTGCTGTGAACTAAAACTGCTCTAGAGAAATAAAAGTTTTTTGGGGTGCCTGGGTGGCTCAGTCGGTTAAGTGTCTGACTTTGGCTGAGAGGGTCATGATCTTGCGGCTCCTGGGATCGAGCCCCGCTTCCCGCTCTGTGTTGACAACTCAGAGCCTGGGGCCTATTTCAGATTCCGTGTCTCTCTCTCTCACTCTCCGCCGCTGCCCCCCACCTGCACTCTGTTCTCTCTCTCTCAAAAATAAATAAACATTTAAAAAAAAAAGAAAAAAGAAAAGTTTTTTAACAGAGAATTAAGAAGCTCTATATGTTGATACAGAATGATAAAACACATGGTTATAAGAAAAAAAATGCAAAATCACATGGCTGGTGCACTACCACTTTATTTTTAAAAGGAGGGAAAAAGCATCCATATGTATTTGCATGTACAGTTCCCCCCTTATCCACACAAGATAGGTTCCAAAACCCCCAGTGGACGCCTAAAATGGTTGATAGTACCGAGCTTTATACGGACTACGTTTTTTTCCCTATACATACCTATGATGAAGCTTAATTTATAAATCAGGCACGGTAAGCGATTAACAACTACTAAAGTGTACCAATTATGACAGTGTACTGTAAGGAAAGTTATGTATGTAATGAATGTGGTCTCTCTCGCTCTCAAAACACCCTGTACCTACTCACCCTTCTTGTGATGGTGCGAGATGTCAAAACGCCCGCGAGGAAGCGAGGTGAATGACGTAGGCAGCGTGACGTAGTGTTAGGCTGCTACTGACCCTCTGATGATTCGTCAGGAGGATCTTTTGTTCCCAGTTACTGAAACTGCGGAAAGCGAAACCGCAGACAAGGTGGGGACTACTATATATATTGTATACATAATTACACATGTGTGTTGTTCTGAAAAAAAATACACAAGAAATGAATGATACTGTTGGTCTATTAGAGATATAACTGGATGACTGAGGGACAGAGGTAAGAGAGGATTTTCACTAAATGCCCTTTTAAGTTTTTTAAATTGTTAAGCATGAGAATGTATGACCTATTCAGCTATTCTTTTCCAGCAAATAAATACACAGCAATAAGAAGAATTTTGTAGACAGATGTACACTTTTTTATTTATTTCTCCAAAATGGGATGAGAAACTTAAGAATGTGTTGAGAACTGGTCCTGACTTGAGTTTTTGCTTTTGACTGAAACTTGGACACTAAATAACAGATTTCACATTTCTCTCTTTTGATGAGTGAAAAAAGAAGTTTGTAAACAGTTTGTGTTCACTCTCTTCTAAGACTGTATTTTAATGACTTACCCAGTAAACAGAAAAATACTTCCAATTTGCGACTCATTTAAAACAAAACAAAACAAAACACTATGGTTCAGAATAAAACACTTGTATACAAGATTTTTTTTTTTTTTTCAATTTGAGAAGAAAAGATTCCTCTGACAATCACATTCAGACACTGCTCAGGAAAATAAAAGAATAATCACGTTACAGATTTCTCTATGGGGGAAAGTAATGGGCGGGGGACTTTCTAGCCTTTGCTCTGTAAACACACTGCCAGCATTTAGAGAGGTTCAGCTGCTCAGGAGTGGGAAAGTCTGATTTCCACTGGCCCGTGGAGTCTGGCTGCAACCAATAGGTGATGTTTTATGAAAGAAAGAAAACAAATCAAAAAACTTCCCCAGCCCTGTTATAGACATTCAGAAGAGTTTAAGGAAAACTGCTCTTACAAATTACTAAATGTGAGGGGTGCCTGGGTGGCTCAGTCAGTTAAGTGTCTGACTCTTGATCTCAGCTCAGGTCTTGATCTCAGGGTTGTGAGTTCAAGCCCCATCTCTTAACAAAAACAAAACAAAAAACTAAATGTGAAAAAACAATTACTAAATGTAAACTTTGGTGAGAGTTAAAAAGCTAGTAAGAAAGAATACAAATCAAAACCCCAAAGAGGTATCACCTCACACCTGTCAGAATGGCAAAAATCAAAAACATAAGAAACAACAAATATTGGTGAGGATGCAGAGAAAAAGGAATCCTTGTGCACTGTTGGTGAGAATGCACACTGGTGCAGCCACTGGGGAAAACAGATGGAGGTTCCTCAAAAAATTACAAAGAGAATTACCCTATGATCCAGTAATTCCACTACTGGGTATTTACCCAAAGAATATGAAAATACTAATTAAAAAAGATATATGCACCCCTATGTTTAGCGCATTATTTACAATAGCCAAGATATGGAAGCAACCCAAGTGTCCACCCATAGATGAATGGATAAAGAAGAGGCGCTACAGATAGAAAGAGAATAGAATAATATTCAGCCATAAAAAAGAATGAAATCTTGCCATTTGCAACAACATGGATGGACCTAGAGGGTAAAATGCTAAGTGAAAAAAGTCAAAGAAACCCAAATACCATATGATTCCACTCATGTGTAGAATTTAAGAAACAAAACAAATGAACAAAGAAAAATGACAAACTAAAAAATAGTCTCAAGTGTAGAGAACTGATGGTTACCATAGGGGAGGCGGGATGGGGGATGGATGAAATAGGTGAAGGAGAGTAAGAGGACACTTACCATGATGAGCACTGAGTAATGTATAGAATTGTTGAATCACTACATTATACACCTGCAACTAATATAACTCTATACATTAATTATACTGGAATTACTTCCCAGTCTCCTACTTTTACCACTTAGGAGTCAGGATGTGATTACTTATTCAGTTCTTTATTATTCAAACCCAAGCATTCTTTTTATTTTTTACTTTAATTTTATGTATTGAATTTAAGCTTCAAAATCCAAAAGGCACAAAAGGGTATAAAATGAATAGTTTACCTCGTATCTGTCTCTCAGCAACCAACATTATTAGTTTCTTGTATATTCTTTCAGATATATTCTATATGCATACAAGGAATCCTTATCTTTTTTTTCTCAACCTTCCCTTTTCTTCTCTTTTACACAAATGGCTACATGGAACCATGTCTTTAAATTGAAATAAAACTCAAAAAATCTTTACATAATCTTAACTCCTTATATGAACACATTACTCCTGTCTATAAAGAAATCTCTTTTAAAAAGACAAATTTCTTTTCAACATCTCCCATATCACTCAAAGTTAAGAGAGAGTTGTTTGGAAGAAAAAAAAAACGGGTGAGATCTAAAAAACTAAACTGCATACAATTACACAACAAATCAACTCACTGAATTTCTGGTCCAGGATTCTGATTGATCCCTGAAAAAAACTATAGATCTTCAAAGTTCCCACCAAGGGTAGTTTTGCAGAGGCAACATTAACACTCCATGGAAACCTGTTCCGGGGTCCAAAGGCCCCTTCAATGAAATTCAAGAGGGAGAGAAGAGGGAAGTAGGAAGCTAAATTCCAATGTTTGGTTCTTGTGGATTAGCAACAAGGAAGTGAAGGCAGATGAAAAGAAGCCAGGATTGCCTCAGATCAGTTAATCAGTAACACATATGCTAGCACTAGATCCTTCTGCCTTTTAGCGGGAATTGATAATTCATGGGCACCTGAATGTCTGGACAAGTGTGTAAGTCCCTTGTTAAGTTAAGAAGAACCAGCCACAGAGAAAAGAGGCTACTAGTAGGGTAAGCCACAGATGCTCAAGAAGAGGGAAACCTTGGAACCTGCCGGGGTCCTTCCTGTGTAGTACCCAAAGCCAAGACTGATTTCCAAAGTGGAGTCCAGCATCCATTTTCTGAAACCCTCAAACTTCTCTTCCCTGCTAGAGTCAGACATAGGGAGTAAGAAGGGCCAGGAGAGAGGTGTGCTTTTAAAAGCATGGTTTGCGGGGCACCTGGGTGGCTCAGTCGGTTAGGCGTCTGACTTCAGCTCAGGTCATGATCTCACAGTCTGTGGGTTCCAGCCCCGTGTCAGGCTCTGTGCTGGCAGCTCGGAGCCTGGAGCCTGCTTCGGATTCTGTGTCTCCCTCTCTCTCTGCCCCTCCCCTGCTCATACTCTGTCTCAAAAATTAATAAAAGCATTAAAAAAAAATTTTTAAAGCATGGCTTGCTACTAAGAACACTAGACCAAATGTCTGCCAGCAATGTCAAGGTTCAACGCAGCTCAGCTGTGTTAAGTGCAGACATTCGTAAACTTCAGTTTCTGCGTGGGTAAACCAGCCCAGTCCAATCCAGTTTCAATTTCTCGACAACAAAGCAGAGCTGTTTTAGGGGCACCAAAACTCCAGCTTAAGTTTAGAAATTTTCCACAACTGGACCACCTGGGTGGCTCACTTGGTTAAATAGCCACTCTTAATTTCAGTTCAGGTCATGATCTCACAGTTCATGAGATCAAGCCCCGTGTCAAGCTCTGCCCTGACAGCCTGGAGCCTTCTTGGGTTTCTCTCTCTCCCTCTCTCTCTGCCCCTCCCCAACTTGCATACACACACCCTCCCTCTCTGTCTCTCAAAATAAATAATCTTTAAAAGAAAAAAAGAAATTTTCAGCAACTATCCAAGATAGTTATTATCCAAGTTAGCAATTATCCAAGATAATTCTGATCTCCAATTTGAAAAGCATTACAGGAAGATACCCACTGGTTCATGCCAGCAATGTCTCTCACTACTATTTCAAGAAAATAAGTGGGCAAAGGTTACAGAAGATAAAACTAATATTTAAGTCTTAGGATGCCAGAAAACACACATTAAAACCATGAGGGGTCCTCTTAGACCCGCTGCAATTTGACAACAATCCAGAAGTGATAAATAAGTGAGCCGCTTTGATGTAGAAAAGCCCCTGCAGAAGAGAACCTAAACACCACTCACTTCTAAACAAATAGCCAACACAGTTTACAAACAGTCTTGAGTGTTTTTCTGGAACCAGGGCTGAATTTATAACCTCCTAAACTCCACATAGGGAATGCAGCTTCTCCACTCACCAAACAGCTGATTAGAAACGTTTCTACCTGCCTGTACTTTGGATAGAAGAGTTTGAAAAGAAAACCAACCCAGTATTTTTCATAAACTCAGTCTTTGTTTCCCAAGTGGCAACATGATCTGATAGAACACATAGGCTGAAAGACCCAGGCTCAAATTCCAAGTCTGTTCCATGCTGGCTTAGATCTTGGGCAAGAAATGAACCTCTCTGAGCCTCATCAGGGACATGAGAGAATTCCTGCCTCCTGATTATTGTGGGCTTTAAAGAGACACACAGTAAATGTCGAGCCACGTGGTCAGAACACATTAGTATTCATTTTCTCCTTTTCTTGCAGAACACCTTCAAATTTTTACTAAATAACCAGAAAAACTGTTTCCCATTACATTAAATCATAATGATGCCAGAATTCCTCAGACTAAAATAGATAATAATTGAAAAAGCTCTTCTGCATATATGCAAACCATGTGTCCGTATGATATACACATGTGTATAACCAAATATATAATCAAAAGGTGCTCACTGTCAATTCTACTCAGTGAAATTAAATCACAGGACATTGCTGTTTATCATTTTTTGTCTACAACTATAGTAACTTCAAGTCTAGAGCAAGGGTTTCATATGTGCCTGACCTTGATTTCCTGGAAATAGCAGAATCATTAAAAATCAGAAACTTGGCATTTTCATCCCAATTCGGTCATTTATTAACCATGTGACTTTAAGAAAATCATTTAGCAACCTTGGGCCCTGGTTTCCTGACTTACATAATGAACATGATAGATTCATCTTTTTCTGCTCTGTAATTTTATGACTAAAATGAGGCACAGGTGCTTAGCTTAGTGCATCCAAAATGCAGTCGGTGAGAATGTTTTTAACTTTGCTATAAAAGTTCTCCTGGTTGTCCCCTCTGCACCCACCCTGTCCTCTTCTACTTTGAAGCACAGAAAACAGAGGCCCTGATGATAATAACACAAAGCTGTGTAAACTTCTTCATGGGCCCTTAAAACGCACTTCTAATTCGGTACACCCTACCACAGCAGTACTGAATTTCTCCTTAAACAAAAATGGTCACGGGTGTCAAAGAGATGTGAGTGAGTGTCCACTGAACTGTGTCTAAATGATTTTCCTTGTGAGGAAAGCCAGCCTGGAATAAGCCCCTACTAGTGAGAAGAGAAAACATGCTTCCCAGGCTGAGGAGGCATTGTTCAAAGTAATGAGTTCTGCACCACTTGGTCCACACTTCACAGCAGAGTCTGATTTTCATAGACAAAGAGCAATAACCAAATGGAGATGCTCTTCAGCAAGATTTTCTGAGCTGATTATTGTTATTAAACTCATGAGGTGGTGGGAGAAAAAAAAAAAAAAAAGGAGACTACAGTCTCCCTAACCTGCTACATTCTCCAAAAGAGGAAGGTTTGTCAACCTTGGTCAGTATTATGCCAGGGGGTTGTCTGTCACAGCTATAATGGATTTCGAGTCTAAACTCACTACAAATGCCTAGAATTATTCCAGCTCAAAAGTCTAAATGTTTAAATGCCCTACTGTATTCCTTTTATCCTTCTATCATAATTTTATCTTTTTTTTTTTTTTCCCAGAGAAATAACAGTCATGATCCTTGAAGCATGCAGACCAACACTATTCTTAGAAGGGAGCTGCAGGAGGTTTATTATGTCATGAAACATGGAGCCAGAACAAAGGACTACTGAATCACTCACCTTATCTTCATCTAAGAAACCTGAGAATTACAGGGTTTCCCTGTTCCTCTCAAACTCAGCACTGCACTTGTGAAGACAGCAAGTTGTAGGGCCCAGTCTATACTACAAAAATGTAAAAAAAAAAAAAAAAAAAAAAAAAATGCACACAATGCTTCTCACAATATACTTCTCTAAAATACTCAGAAACAATGTTCAGGGTTATTTTAAATCAAATTTTAAACATTTGTTTCTGAATCTAGATGTATGATTGCTCAGCACTAAATCAACTGTTCTCCCTAAGAGTACTGTAAGTATTTACTCTGAAAACCTGAAACAGCATTAGAATTATTTCAGAACTCAGCTCTGAGTTTATCCAAGGCAGGAATATAGATTGATTTATATGCCTTATATACAGTTTTCAATAAATATTTGTTGACTAAATGAATAAATCTCATTTAATTAAGAGTTTTCCCAGTATATTACATTAGGGCACCTTAACACAAAGCACCAATATTCTATTTTTATAATTCTATCCTTGTAATTATTTAGAAGACTGATTCTAAAAATAAGTTCAATTGATATTGATGACGTAAGAAAATGTATCAAACAGAAGCAGTAACTTTAACAGCTTTTATGCCGAATATGGTGCAGCAATAAATCTTGGCTCTGCCCATCAACCTTCCCTCCCTTTGTCTCCTTCCCAATGCCTGTCCCCAGCCTTCCCCCAAGCACTTGCAATCTCATTATCCCATGATCTGCTAAACTGCAGTTCACCTCCTGGAACCAGCAGAAACACATGTCACTGAGAATTACGGAACTGGAGCCAGTTACAAACCACCAAATAGGGTCACAAAGTATCTGAACCTGAAAATTAAGAGTCTTTCTATTTTTTTTAATTATGAGAAAAGGGGAAAAAACTTAATTGGACAGTTTTGAACATTTGAGCTAGATGGATTGCATAATGTCTAGGCATTTATAATGAATGGGATGGGAGAGATAACTTTAACAGCATGTTATTTGCTAATCAGCTGAAAAGTAATATTATGTTGACTTCATTTGCTGATGGTGGAAGGATATTGTCTGAAAACTTCTACCACTAATAAACATTTGCTACTCTTGAAGGCAAATTGTTTAAAAGTAGGATACAGCAAGACCATACCCCTAGTTCTTCATCTAAAGTATTTTTATGCCACACTTTATTCAGAAAGAGTTACTCCATTTTTAACTTTTACTATTTTAATTTTAACCAATATTTATTTAATAACAACTAGACATATTAATCCTGCAGCCTAGAAAAATGATCAACAAGATTCAGGTCCTTAAAATGTGTACCCTTGCCAAATGCTAACCTGTGTGTAAATAAATGGGATTTCCTAAAAGGGATAGAAGCTGTGGAGACTCACAATTTCAAGAAAAGGAAAATGACATTCTTAACGGAAGCTTGAGAAATCTGACTGGTTCCCAGTAAGGCTTCTTGAAACATTCCCTGCAGAAGATTAACCTCAGAAGTGAACAAAACTGAGGGGCAACTGGAAAAACAATCACCCCTTCTGGGAAAGCTTTTGTTTCTTTTCAGTGGCATTTTACTTCGGTCCATTTTGGAGCTCATCTCCTTCTCATAAACATGCCATAAGGAGGACACAGGTGCTCGGGTTTGCACACACTGCACTAACCACCTGCGCAAAGGAGGCCCAAGTCTGTAACCTTACTGCTCAAGAGCAAGGGTCTGATTGAATTTTTTAATGCCTCACCACCAAGGAAATATATTTTATTTAGTGGGGGTAACAGTTTAGTTACTGCCCCAATGATCAAAATGGTAATGCGAAACGGCGGGGAGGTGGGGGACAGTCTTCTATTTCAGTTTAGTTGGTTATTGTTTTAATGCTGAACTGCTAGCGTAAAAATGAGATCATAAACTCATTCCGAGTTACAAACAAAGAAAAGGAAGAGGAGAGAGGGGGCCGCAGACGCCCAACAGGGGACTGGGCTTAGGGGCGAGCCTGGTGGCATCTCGGACTCGCGGCGCCGTCGCCATGGGAACCCCGCGCAGGCGCAGAGAGCGACGCCGCGCAGCCGAGACTTGCCTCCACCTCCCCGCGCGGCGTCGCTCCGGTGCCCTCGTTTATTCCAGGAAAGGGTAATGGAGTAAATCCTCCTCGCGCTGAGTGTACCCGGCCTTCTCCGAAAGGGTCCTGAGTGGGGTCACCGAGCACAGGAAGAGTCGTGAGACTCCCCAAGAATAATGGACAGCGTACTTTTCCTTTCTGGGAAACGCGGACCTGCTTTCTCCGCGCTGTCGGGAGGTCAGAGTACGGTTCTGGGGACCCCGCGTGTGGGTGAAGCATCCTGCAGCAAAGCTTCGCCCTCCAATGGACGAAACCCCATCCACCGCCACGGGCGACTCGAGAAGTCATTTCTGGCGCGGGCACACGCACACCCACGTCTTCTGAATTACGCCCCCCAACCAACCCCCCTCCAGGACTAGCCGTGGTCCAGTTCGCGCTGGGGGTTTGGGGGATCCCCACGCACAATACTCACAGTCCCTTAAAGAGCGCGTCCCGGCCGGGACTGGGAAGAGGAACTTGAGCCACCTGCTCATTTGCACACCTGGTCTGGTGTACCAGTCCTCGTTCTCTTTCCGCCTAGCTCCCCCCAAAGCACTGACCTGCTCAACTTTGAGTGTACGGCAGTTGAAGGATTCCTGGGAGTCCTTGGCACAGGAGCAACCTCCAAAGTGCTGGGGTGGTGAATTGTGGGCCCCTGTGACTTTCAACTCCAAAACCCCGTCGAGGGACGGAAAAGCCCCCCAGAAGCGCACTTCTCCCCACCAGCCAACAGAAAACCCTGAGACGCGCAGGGGAGAGCGGGGCGCCGCCGCCACAACCTGCTTTCTCATTCAAATCCTTACGCTTACACTGGAGCCCCCTCCCTCCCAGCCCCGCAGCTCCTGAGGAAATCAGGAACTGGAGCTGGAGAGAGCGGACTGGAGCTCCCACCTCCTCCAAGGGCCCCAGCCGGCCGGGGGTAAGGGGTCGAGGGCTGGACCTGGACCGCCCCCTACCCCCGGGCGCATGCGCCCTTACGGGGCTTTCAGGGGGCAAGAGCCAGAAGCACTGGGAATAAAGTCTTTTTTTTTTTTTTTTACCCGTAGGTTTCAAAGTTTCCCAAACCCAGGGACACCTCCTGGATTCTCAGTTTGGGGCTGTGTTCCCAAGAGCCTCGGTGGTTGTAGGATAAAGGAGTTTGGAGAAACGAAGTTGGAAGCGAGGAAACAGAATGGGAACGGTTTGCAGCTTGCACCAAAGTAAAAAAGTGTCAGAACCACACCTTAAAAGAAAATCCCAAACCGCCCATCTTATGTCACCTTCTCTTACATTTCTAAGAAAATAGCATTTAGTATGCTGTTATAACCAAGGAAATCTGCCTTGAGTAAAGTGCAACTAAGACGGAGAAAGAGGGAGTGTAGGTAACCCCCTGCCTTTATTCCCCCCACCTCCCACCGTCAGTTCTTCCAGATGTTTCTCCTAAACGTTAACGGGACAGTTATTCAATCGATCAGTTTAGTGGCTGGCAGACTCCAGCGGCCACCCGGCAGTAAGAGCTTGGCCAGGGCAGAGGAAAGCTTGCACACAGTAGGTACTCAAATAGTGATGCAAATGATGAAATCTACTGAGTGCAAAGACAAGGTGATTGACTCGGTTGGTGCGGCTGCTGGAACGCTGACTACTGCTAGCCTCGGCAGTCACGGGGTGATCCGGTCTCAGGATTCCAGGATTTGCATTTATCAGCCTTCATTCAACCTGCCCTATTGTTAGTTCAAAGCCTGGCTGGGAGGGACTTCTAGACTCTGCTCCTCACTCACCTTCAGTTTAAAATTCTCCACCAATAAGAAGGTCCTAGAAAAGCTGGCAGCATAGGGTTGGCAGGGATTTTCTGGGCTTAGTGACAACATAAACTAAAGTCATTTTCTTTTTCATGCGTGAATTTGCTCAGGAAGTTACAACTGAGTGCTCCAGCTTGGAGAGAAGGGCCGGGCTGCCTGTCCGCTTTGACGGACAGTTAGTGTTGGGGGTGGCAGCACCGTGACCTCTCAGCGCAAGATCTAGGGTTTCACCTTTTCATCCCACTTAGCTGATACCATAGAAACAACCCATTTGTATTATTCAATTCAACAGAGGCAATTACAATGTCACAGCAAAGCACCATGGGCATGAAGAAACTTTATCCTGAAAGCAATCTTGGACTCTCAAAAAAAAAAAAAAAAAAAAAAAAAAACGCCACGGGAATAGTCATTTGAATTTATTCATGCCAGGCTACCAGGAAAAAAGCAATTTGGAAAAACACATATAAGGTCGTTTGGCTCCAAAGAAAGAAACCTCCCAATTTTTTAAATATGTCCATACAAAAATCCTCAATTTATAAGAAATTAAACAGGTAAGGTAACTCTTCTAACCCCAAATTGCTTCTTGTTTTGCATGCAAACATGTGCTGTTTAGAGATTTGTTTTGCTGGTAATCTCCATGGTGAACAGGAAGTCCAAAAAGAGAGAATGAGAGACGCGCACACACACACCAAGACAACCCTTCACACAACCATGGAAGTTATCCACTCCAAACCTCCTGTGTTTGTCTTTCTCATACCTGAAAACCCACAGATGGGTGTTAAAATAAGCTCAGACACCAAGTTTCAAAACAAGAGCATTTGTTTGTGATGCAGTCTTTATTTTGAAAGTTTTAATTTCCATAATTTCAAGAACTTCAAATTTCTTTATGCAGTGTTTCAAACCTACTAAAATCAAGGCAAATACCCATATAATACTCCTGCTCCTTTACACCTTTTTTTTCAATAAAGCATTACAGATACAGCTAAAACCCCATTTCCTGGCCCTCCTCCCTCCCATTGTGTGAATCATACTTAATCATGGTCTTAAGTGTTTAGGACATATGGATATATCCATAAATCTTTTAATGTAGCTTTTCCCTGTGAGTTCTTTTTTTTTAACACCATTAATCAGAAAAATCACTAACTAAAACCAAGAAAATATTGTTACATTGCTAAGTGTTTAGAAGCCAGACAGAACTATTTTTCCCTGCTGGTGACAGGGGGAATGATAACAAAGGGATTAGACAGTGGGTAGTAAACAGCCTCTCTAGGTTACACAAACCCTTCCATGGTTACAGAATGGTCAATAGAAAAACAAAACAAATACTACCCCCTTCCTTCACTGGGTACAAGAGAATTGGGGGAAAAAATGGGATCTAGATTAACACTTCTTTGGGCAGGTAAAACAAAAGTCCTATCTGAGTAATACCTTTTTTTGCATGGTCTCTTGGTCACCTAAACACTAATCTTTTAGTGTGGATTTACCCCTTTTCCAAATATAAGGGCTTCTGCTGGTAGCTCAATTCAAGGTTGAAATCAATCCCGCTGAAAAGTCCGAAGCTGAATCTTCCTTGCTTCCCCATACACGGGGACCTCCATCTGTACTGCAAGTTCAGCCAAGCCCTTTACAGCAGTCCTTTGACTTAACCTCCCCTGTGCAGTAAAAGGGCTATGAAAGCACCGATTTTTCTTAAATGCCATTTACTGGTGAAAGACATCCTTCCCCACCCCCACTCTCCTCTGGCTTCCAGAGCGATGACTCTCATTAATTATACTGGCACAGCACTGTCTGGCCTCCCTTCTAAATAGCTGCCAGATTTCTACATATCACCTCTGCCTTGATACAGAATGTGCACTGACAACAGGATCACAGAAAATCCTGTAAAAGGTGCCTGATAGCTGGTAAGATGATTGATGTGCTTTGAGGTGGGCCTGCTGTGCTGTGCTGCGCATAAAGGGTTTCTTAGAAAACTGCACTAGGAATCTCTGTTTTGGAAGTAGATATTTCTAGCTGTACCAAAAGGGTGGCTTTCAGTTGCAAAAACAGGCATATTTAAGATACTCGAATTTAATCAGCAATAATCTGCAAGTTATATCCATAAGGCAAGAAAGTGAAGGAGATGAATATTATCCCTATTTTAACCAATGCACCAAAAAGTCACAAGAATAACCAAAGAGTTTGACAATTACTGAGGAGTTATATCTCTCCCAACACATTTCTTGAGTACTTGCCATGTACCAGACACTGTGCTAGATGGTAATTCTTAGCTGGAATTCAGATAGTACTCCTAAAGTACAGATCAGTAGCTCTCCTAACGGCCCTACTTTTAAATACAAATAACAAAACCACAACTCAAAGTAGCTTGAGTAAAATAGCCAGTGTAGTGAGTCCCACCTTACAAAAGAGGCAAGGATAAAGGCTTCAGGAATCACTGGATCCAGGAAATCAGAATTCATCATTTCTTTCTCATATTCTCACTTTTGATCCTTCCTTTTCTCTCCCTGCTTTTCTCAATGTTTCTTTGTTTAATGTTTGTTTATTTTTGAGAGTGAGAGAGAGCACGAATGGGGAAGGGACAGAGAGAGAGGGAGACACAGAATCTGAAGCAGGCTCCAGGCTCTGAGCTGTCAGCACAGAGCCTGACGTGGGGCTCGAACCCACGAACCGTGAGATCATGACCTGAGCCCAAGTCGGATGCTTAACTGACTGACCCACCCAGGCACCCCTCGATGTTTCAACCTTACTCTTTCCTATTACATAGGCGCTTCCTCTATAGGCCAGTGGGTAGAGAAAACATTACCAGAGACAGCTCCAGGTCTCAATCATCTCAGCTAGTGTTCCCAGGGTAAAGAGAGGATTTTTTTTTTTTTGCTTTTACTATCTGTAAATAAGATTGTAAGAAAGTGGGGTGCCTAGGTGGCTCAATCAGTTGAGTGTCTTTTCAGCTCAGGTCATGATCTCACGGATCGTGGGACAGGCTCTGCACTGTCAGCACAGGATTCTCTGTCTCCCTCTCTCTCTGCCCCTCCCTGCCGCACACACACTCTGTCAATTAAAAAAAAAAAAGAAAGAAAGAAAGAAAAATGAAAAGATTGTAGGCAAGGATCCTAAATGACCTGGTTCAGGTCACGTGTCCATCCATAGGTCAATTAATGTGGTCAACAACAAGTAGAGTGTATATATAGCCAGTCTCTGATTATATACCCACCCCTACAGCCAGGAGTTGGGGTACCTTGAGTAGCAGCCCCACCAGAACTATGTGGAGTCAGGAGGATTTGTCCCCCATAGGAAGGGGGCTGTTCTTTCCAAATGAGGGTAGGAATGGGTTCTGGCAGATAAAAAGAGCAAGGGTCCCCTACTGTGTCACCTCCTGAATCTGCCACCAAAGATAGCCATAAACACCTTTGATAGATTCCTATGTGTATGACAGACATTAAAAAAAAATGAGTAAAGAAACTTCCCGTGTCCATTAGGAAGAACTGAGGGGACGGGCAGTATAAATGCCACCAATCTTTCCCTCCCTAGCTACAGAAGCATATATCCCCACATGAAGCATATATCCACACATGAAACACATATTCCCACATGAAGCATATATCCCCATATGAAGCATATACCCCCACATGAAGCATATATCCCCATTTGCTAAGCTGAAAAAGGAGAGAAAGGAACATAAATAAGCAAGATGGCTGACCTTGAGAAGAATGGCTTTGTATTTGTGCTTTTCACTTTTTATCACAGAAATTTTCATACGTACACAAAAGTAGAATAGTACAATGAAGCCCTACATATTGGTCACCCAACTCTCAACAATTATTAATATTATGAAAATCTTTTATCTATTCAGGAATGTGACGGATTCACTGAATACTTAGTTTCATAAATTAACACATTTTGCCCTGTTGTGATCTTGGTTAATGGAAGGAATGCGTGCTTACAAAATAACTAAATTAAATAAGACTACTACAAATAAATAAGTAAATAAATAAATAAATAAATAAATAAATGAGACTACTACATGTGAAGCTCTTAGCAAAATGCCTAGCACAAAATAACCTCTCAAAAATCTCAATTATTGGGGCGCCTGGGTGGCTTAGTCGGTTAAGCATCCAACTCTTGGTTTCTGCTCAGGTCATGATCTCATGGTTTGTGAGTTCAAGCCCCACGCTGGGCTCTGTTGCTGAAGGTGCAGAGCCTGCTTAGGATTCTCTCTCTCTGCCCTTCCCTTGCTCATGCTCTCTCTCTCTCAAAATAAATAAACAGTCTTAAAAAAAAAAAAAGTCAATTTTGTAGGGGTGCCTGCCTGGCTCAGTTGATGGAGCATGTAACTTTTGATCTTGGGGTTGTGAGTTTGAGCCCCACGCTGGGGGTAAAGATTACTTAATAAATAAATTACTGGTATTACTTGCAACCTATTTAAAGCTTTTAAACATTAGCAAAGTCTACACATTGAAATGTATTTGGGCTACAGAGGAAAACAAATTAAGGCTAAACTCCTTGCCAATAGACAATAACATTTTTAAGTGCTCCATTTAAAAATTTTTTTTAATGTTTAATTTTGAGAGAAAGAGAGTGTGTGTGAGTGAGCAGGGGAGGGGCAGAGAGAGAGGGAGACACAGAATCTGAAGCAGGCTCCAGGCTCTGAGGTGTCAGCGCAGAGCTGACATGGGGCTCGAATTCACAACCAATGAAATCATGACCTGAGCCAAAGTCAGACGTTTAACTGACTGACTCACCCAGGAGCCCTGTAAGTGCTCAATTTTTAAATGGGTGATTTGTAATTTTTATAGCACAAGCCTATGTAATTGTTTCCCCCTTCCTATATGAAAACATCAAAAATATTACAAGCAGGGGCACCTGGCCGGCTCAATCAGTGGAGCATAGGGCTCTTGATCTCAGGGTTGTGGGTTCAAGCCCCACATTGGGTGTAGCGATTACTCAAAAACAAAAATGTTTTTAAAAGTATATTATAAGCAAATGCACTTTTCACCTTACAAATAGTAAGACACATGTTAAACTGTCAAGGTCAGGAAAGAGCTTGGACTAAATATCGGAATTCTGAATTCCAGGTTCCCTACTTGAGTACCTTGGCAAAATAATCCAGCCTTCAATGCTGGGTGAAAACAAAATAGCAGAATTGAGTCTGTCTAGGTTAAATCCATCAGTTCAACTAAGATTTTCTTATACCTCGGTTATACTTCTTAAAAGACTCTCAGTTCCCAGTATAGAATGAATACTTTTTTTTAAGTGAATACTTTTTTTAAAAGTTCATTTATTTTTTTCAATAATCTCTACACCCAACATAGGGCTCAAACTCACAACCCCAAGATCAAGAGTCCCATGCTTTTCTGACTGAGCCAGCCAGGAGCCCCAGAAAGAGTACTTTTTAAAAGGCAGGAAGGATGCTAATTAAAGTGAACTTATTCCATTTTCTGTTTTTCTCCAACTTACTTCACTGTTTTCTCCTGGTGGTTGGGGGGCAGGGAATAAAGTATTCTAGAGAATATTTGACAATAGTATCAGCGCCCCCTTGACTTCCTCCTAAGAGCTTCCCAGCCCAGCTCTGTGACTTTTGTTTCCAGAAAGACCTCCCACAGAGCCAGTATCTACAATTTTCAAGATAGCCAGTGTCTGCTAGGCAGGACAGACATAATTGAAGTACTTTCTTGGGCCCAGAAAATAATACTGAAACTCGGATATCACATATTTTCATTACGGAATATACTGGGTTTCCCCTCCCATACCACCATTAAAAATTCCTGTAGAATCCCATAATATAATAAAAAGAAAAATGTATCTTCACAATCTATTCAGTTGCGGACCAGTCATCTAATACAGCAATCATTTTTATAGACATTGAACAAAAGTTTAGGCAAATGAGCAAATTGTAAGGCGAAGAGAAAATGAAGAGAACTGGTAAGCCAGAACGCAACTTCTTAAAGCTTTCAAAGCTGAGGAGGAGGGAAGGCAATTTACACCATAAGGAAAATTCTCCTATTTCTATACTATTTGGAATCCTTCTGGTGTATGACCTCTCTTATTATTAACACCTGTTTTTTTAACCAGAAGACAAACATTTAGGTTTTTCCATAAATAGTAAAAGGAAAAACTGCATTTTAAAAGCCATGTTAGTTTTTGTTTCATTTAAGTATTTCCACTAAATATGTATTTAGGGCGCTTGATTTGCCCAAAATAAGTATTGTTTTCAAATTTGACAAGTTTTAAAATATTCTTTCAGACCACTGAAGGCAAATTAATCTTCACAATGTAGGATCATATGATGTATAGAGGAAAATTAGAATGGAAAAATAGATTCTGGTCAAGATGAGTAGGCAACAAAGAAACGGTTCACTTTATACTGTTTTAAGATTTTTTTTTTTAAAGTCATCCCTACACCCAACATGGGGTTCAAACTCACAACACTGAGATCAAGAGTTGCATGCTCTGGGGTGCCTGGTTGGCTCAACCAGTTAAGTGTGCAACTTTTGATTTTAGCTCAGGTCATGATGTCACAGTTTGTGAGTTTGAGCTCTGCGTCAGGCTCTCTACTGTCAGCCCACTTCGGATCCTCTGTCCCCTCTCTCTCTGCCCCTCCCCACTGGTTCTCTTTCTCTCTCTCTCAAAAATAAATCAACTTTAAAAATAAATTAAAAAAGAGTCGCATGCTCTACTAAGTCAGCCAGGCACCCCAGTCTACTTCATTATTTCATTCCTTATTTAACAAATATTTGTAGAATTCCCAATGAGCAAGAAACTGGACTAAATGCTGTGGAGAAAGCAGAAATGCTCCAAAGTTTAATAAGGTACGGTTTGAGTTGCAGGATCCATTCCACTTTGGAAGAGAGAGAAGACAGGTAATTATAATATAATGTCACAAGCACTAAAATAGATATGTGTTCAGTGTTGTGGAAGAACGGGAGAGGGCACTAATTACTCAATTACATTGCTAGAGTATATATAAACTATGTTTCGAAAACCAAAACAGGAAATAGAATCATCCCAATACATCAAGTTTAAAAACTCTGCTTGTGTCTCAATTACTTGTTGTCCTCACTTTAGTTATGGAAATCTATTCATCAGGCTTCTTCAAAAAAGTCCTAGAAAATGAGATCTGCATTTTTTGCGCGTCAAAGCCAGTGCACATACTCAAATATTTACAACATGCAAAAAAATAACAAAACAACCCTTCTCTTTGCTATGTGCAATGCACTGTGATATATTTTACTCTGTCCTGTTTTTCTTAGCCCAACATGAGGCTTGAACACAGGACTCCAAGATCAAGAGTTGCATGCTCTGCTACTGAGCCAGCCCTGCGCTCCTGCTCAGTTCTTTTGTTCTTTCTTTTTAGATTGCTGGAGGCAACTCATTAAATTGATTTCATATCTCACTAATAGATCATGGCCTACAGCTGAAAAACACTACTCCAATATGTCCTTTAAAAATGAAAAAGAGGGGCGTCTGGGTGGCTCAGTTGGTTAGGCAACCGACTTCTGCTCAGGTCATGATCTCACAGTTTGTGAGTTCGAGCCCCGCATCAAGCCCTGTGCTGACAGCTCAGAGCCTGGAGCCTGCTTCAGATTCTGTCTCCCCCTCTCTCTACCCCTCCCCTGCTCACACTCTGTGTCTCTCTGTCTCTCAATAATAAATAAATGTTAAAAAAAATTTTTTTTAGTAACAATGAAAAAGAGGGGCACCTAGCTGGCTCAGTTGGTAGAGCATGCAACTCTTGATCTTGGGGTTGTGAGTTCAAGCCCCATGTTGGATGTAGAGATTACCTTTAAAACATCGTAAAAAAAAAAAAAAAAATCGTAAAAAAAAAAAAAAACCATGAAAAAGCATGGCAGTAGTGCTCAGAACAGAAGCAGTGTGGTCAGGAGGACCCCAAGTCACACCTTCTGCCCAACAAATTAATAGATATCAAAGCCATATAGGAATAAGTCTCTGGGAGAAAAAAAAAAAAAAAAAAGGCCTGTGATTGCTCAACCCTTTAACCATGAACCCACATGAACAAAAAAGGCCCTCTAAAGTTGTCCAGTCCCCGAAGGGTGAATCCTCCCTAAAGGAGGATCCTTTGAAGAGACTGTGGAGTATAAGGGCAATCTTCTGGAGAGCAGAACTGGAGCATCCAGACTGACTGACCAAGAAATTCACACACTGCAGGACCGAGAGTCATCATTTTCCCTGTCCAGCTGAGTAAGTAACATGTTATGATCTACTGACATCCCATTTTCCCTCCACATCCTACATTCCCTATGTATTGGGTGCATTGACATTTGGCCTTCAACTTCCAGATCATGAGGAATTACTCTGGACCTGAACAAAAGGAATTCATATTACTCAGAGATCCTAAACTAGGGCATGGACTTGATTCCTAGATGAACACCATCTTTCCTGAAGAATACTAAACCCTAGAATCCTATCTCAATCCAATTCCACTTCATCAGAGTTTGCAAAACTTCAAAATATCTAGCTAATTAATGGCATCTTCCCCTGTTTTCTATCATTTATACCATCTTTTTCTATTTCCTATTTGATATTTTAATGTAATTTGAATGGAAGTTAAATGAATGCACTCCATGGCCATCTTGAAATAAAAGTATAGTTGGTTCATTTTAAAGCTTTTTTACTGTTTCACTTTTAAAGTTCTGTTCTTGCTATTTTAAATAATTTTTAATTAATTTTTTAAAAAAATAAGTTCTATGTCCAACATGGGACTTGAGCTCATGACCCTGAGATCAAGAGCCACATCCTTTATTGACTGAGCCCACCAAGTGCCCCTGTTCTTAATATTTTAATTTTTAGGGGAACCTGGATGGCTCACAGTCAGTTAAGCCTCTGATTCTTTTTTTTTTTTTTTAACGTTTATTTATTTTTGAGACAGAGAGAGACACAGCATGAATGGGGGAGGGTCAGAGAGAGGGAGACACAGAATCTGAAACAGGCTCCAGGCTCTGAGCTGTCAGCACAGAGCCTGACGCGGGGCTCGAACTCACGGACCGCGAAATCATGACCTGAGCCAAAGTCGGCCGCTTAACCAACTGAGCCACCCAGGCGCCCCAAGCCTCTGATTCTTGACTTTGACTCAGGTCGTTATCTTGTAGTTCTTGAGTTTGAGTCCAGAGTCAGGCTCTGCTCTGACAGCATGGAGCTGGCCTGGGATTCTCACTCTCTCCCTCTCTCTCTGCCCCTCCCTTACTCTCTCTCTCTCTCTCTCAAAATGAAACAAACTTAAAAAAATTAAAAGAATAAGAAAAAAATATACCTTAATTTTTAATCTTGCATTTTAAATTTTCTTCAGTCTTTTTTTTTAAGACCCAATAGCTGAATATTAAAAAAAATTGTTTAACATTTATTCATTTTTTGAGACAGCGAGAGACAGAGTGCAAACAGGGGAGGGGCAGAGAGAGACGAAGACACAGAATCTGAAACAGGCTCCGGCTCTGAGCTTTCAGCACAGAGCCCCATGCAGGGCTCAAACTCATGAACCGTGAGATCATGACCTGAGCCGAAGTTGGCCGCCCGGCTGACCAAGCCACCCAGGAGTCCACAGTCTTTTTTAATGGTTATGTATTTTTGAGAGAAAGAGAGAGAGCATGAGCGGGGAGGGGCAAAAAGAGGGGGACAGAGGATCCAAAGCAGGCTCCATGCTGACAGCACAGAACCTGATGCAGGGCTCGAACTCAGGAACTGTGAGATCATGACCTGAGCCAAATTCAGATGCTTAAGCAAGTGAGCCACCCAGGTTCCCCTTTCCTTCAGTCTTTTTATAAATTTGCATTGCTTTCTTCCTGTGACTTGCCTTCACTGAAAGAGTTGCATTGGTAATGGCGTTAGAGAAGCTCCAAACCCAGAGATTGAGGACACACTATCCCAAATGTGGCACCTTGGCAGAGTGAACATTTTAAGTTGAAGGAGTCAGAAAATAGCGGGAGCAGGAAGGTCATTCTGATCTCCCTCCCTTGCTCTTTTTCCCTGAAACTGCTCATAAAATCATCCTCATCGTCATCAGAGAAGTGTCCTCCCAATAGCTGGAGGTCTGTTTCTCCTGTTACTTAAAACTTATGTTGAATAAATTTGCATACCTTTCTCCTGTTAATCTGTCTTTGTCAGTTTAATTTTCAGACTCAGCCAGCGACCCAAAGAAGGTGGAGGAAAACTTTTTCCTCCCCTCACCACAAAGAAGAGCCTGAAAACCAGTACCACCCCAGCTATCCCAACAGCAAATGAGCTCCTTAGTGTATCTGCCATCCGTCTTAATGGTGGCTTAAGTAATAATCATTCGTTGGGGCCCTGAAATTCTGAAGTGCTGCTGTTTTTTGGTTTCTTGAATCGTGTTGTTTCTCGTTAGAGTCACTGGGTTCAAATCAGTGCCATATACAACTGCTGGATTTGCGACAAACTGTGTCAACAATATGCCCCTTGGCAGCAAAAGGAGGGATTCAAATCTCAAAGATGCAAATGTAAGGAAGCAAAACGCACCATCCCAAAAAATTCTTCTTTGGCATAAGGATTATCTTCAGAGGGTTATTTTTAAGAAACTGCAGACATAAGAGAAGCTCTGAAAACTAAGTAAAAGTTAATCTTTTGTAAGAACAATTTACATTTATAAGGAAAATCTCCATTTGTCAAGGTGTCTCTCTCTGTACCAAGGAAACTAAATCTGACTCTAAATGTCTAGAAATTTACCAGTGGAGAAGGCATGGATTTAAATCTGTATAACAACCTTACTCTTGTTTACTGTGCTTTTCAGGGTAACCTCTCCTAACTGGCCTCGCCATCCCCCAACATCTTAGCTGGAGATACTATTTAAGGTGATGGCTTGGGCCATCTGGGGGAGTTACTCAGTTTTCCTTGGTGTCCCCAGGTATACAGGAGGTATACATGTTATTAAACTTCTGTTTGATTTTCTTCTGTTAATCTGTCTTTTTATTACAGATGTGTCTCAGCCAAGAACCTAGAAGAGTAGAGGGAAAATTATTTTTCCTCTCCCCCCAAACTTCACTTTGGTGAGGAACCAAATGATGCTGGAGAAACACAGAAGATAAAACTCTCGGCATATTATCTACCTCAGATGTGGTTAATTCTCCTAAGCAGGTTTTGCAAGTGTACCAGGTTGGTGTGAGGTACTGACCGGGAGCTTTACTACACTCAGAGTGACGTGAGAAAGCAGGCATAAGTAAGAGACAGCAGCACTGTTGAGGTCCGTGGCCCTATTTTTAAGTCAAGTTTTTTAAAAATGGCATTTCAGGCAGCAGATTCCCCAGGCTTTCCCAGTGCTGGGAAAGATCAAGCTGATTTAGAAGGTTTCAGGACCAAAAGGTGTAAGAGGTTTTGGAATAAGTAAGAGTTGGACAGTTAGAATTCGTGGGGCAGCAACCATTTCTTCCCTCTCCTGTTCACACAGAGGAAGATTTGACATGAGCACTTTACTTCCTTTTCGACAAGACTGAAAGTGCCATATATCCTGTTTCCACTATGTTAGGAAACAGTGATTATCTCTTTTCTGATATTTGCGAAGCTACACAGCCTTCTAGCACCTCATTTACCTGAGACAAGCAGAACGAAGCATGACAAAAAGGGAAGCAAGAGAGAGGGAGTGGCCCACATTCCCATCACTTGGTTTAAGAATACATGAGTTTCCTGCAAGTGGAACTGACACCATGGAAAGTGGCAGGACTGAAGCCGACTTGCTAATACTCCCCACAACACACACCCATGAGTGGAGTGAGTAAGCCCAGTCACTTTCCACAAGCCAACTCATGTTCCTTTCCATCCCAAGTGGTGGTGATCCAAGAGTTAAAGGCTATGGACTAAACTGCCTTGGGAGTTAAGAAGGAAGGGAGAAAAAGAGGTAAGCATCTCCCAAGCCAGGGGACTATGATAGAGAGCCCCTACAGAACCCTCAAGGAATAACCATGGCCAAATTGTGCTAGAGAAGAAACTGTCTCATGCACAGAACTAACAAATATCAACACAAGAAAAGTAAAATGTAAGGAGACCTTGGTTGTGTGTTTTCTCCCTGGGTGTTGCTGGAATATGCTTTTAGCTGTTTTCTGTCATTATCATCATCCTCATGATTTTGTCCAGAGGGTTACCCTCTTCATCTAACAATAGGTAGAAATTAGCCATTCTTTATTACTAGAAATGATCTACAGTGACCTTCTCACATACTTTGCCCCAAATTCACAGTTAGAAGACACTTGGGAAAAGAGTAGCCTCAGACATGATGCATAGAGTTCCTTTATTATAAGTAATCAAAATTGATAAAACCGGAAAAGTAAACAAAATATTCTCGTTGAACAAAAATTAAATATGGCTGCCCCAAATAACTAAAATAATACAGTGTCCAATAGTTAAACTCTGTCTTCAAATATTAACATTACAGATATACATCCTTTATCCTGGTAACTTTATAAAGTATTTCATTTTTCCTGAAAGCATATTATATTAATCACAATTTGCTTAAGTAATTCTGATTATGACATTTAAAATAATCATCTCTTAAATATTTAAATACCATTAGAATGCAACTTTGATCATTTGGAGGAATTTCCGTTTCAACTCAATATCCATATATTTATTTACATACTTTACTCTTTTCTGAGTAGGTCACCTCCAGGCCTCTTAGAATATTTCACCCTTTTCTACGAAAGTGTATGCGATTCATAAGTTCTCTGAACTTCAGTATTAAGGAGTAGTTATTTATGTGGTCTTTCCATGTTTCATAAGTCCTTCTAAGTTTGTCATAATAACTTTCATTTTTCAAATTGAAATCTGATCCAATTTTTTTTAAATAATTGTCTTTTTTCCATATTTCTCTCCAGGAGCCTTTCAATTTTTCCAAATAACTTTCTTTTTCATATTCTTCCTTCCATATTCCTTCTCCTTTTTTTAACGCTGTTAATTCAGCTTTAAGTAAGTTTCTGTGAATTGTCCAATAGATTTTAGAATCATAATCTAGCCCTTTAACAAGAACAGTTTTGCCAAGGCCTCTTCTCAAAATTTCTTCATTCAGACTCACACTAAAATATCTACCCTTGAATAAAAAATAAAACAAATCAATTACTTAAGAATTTAGTAATTTATTCATTTACTTAAAATCAGTCGTTCAGCATTTTTTCCTCCAGAGAAAAGCCAAAAAACAGGAAGCAAAAGGGTTCCCATGAGCTCAAAACAGCTAATGCTAAATCCAAGAATTTCATTACTAAAAGAGACTCTTGCTCAAAGTTAACTGCCTCTTTTGTAACATAATAGTTCTTCACAGACTCACTGGTCATCTAACCCAAAGAAGGTAGAAGTAATAAAGTATAAGAAGTGTTCTTGATCTGTTTGTTGTTCAGAGGAGTAAAGGAGCACACAAAATAGGCGAAAAGACAGAAGGCCACAGCAAAAGAAACTAAAAAGTATAAAATGCAAAATATCTGAATCATCACTGAACTGTTAGATTAGGTTCAGAATTCCACTGTGTAGGAAGGCACTGGCATGTAAATGCATTTTTAAAAGACTTCCCACATGAGGCGCCTGGGTGGCTCAGTCGGTTAAGCATCCGACTTCAGCTCAGGTCATGATTTCGTGATCCCTGAGTTTGAGCCCCACGTCAGGCTCTGTGCTGACAGCTCAGAGCCTGGAGCCTGTTTCAGATTCTGTGTCTCCCTCTCTTTCTGACCCTCCCCCCACTCATGCTCTGTCTCTCTCTGTCCCAAAAATAAATAAACGTTAAAAAAAAATTTTAAAGACTTCCCACAAAATTATTAACATTTAAAATAGTCCTAGACCTTGAATCTTCATCCATAAAGAAATTTCCTTCATGGAAAACCTTACTTCCTAATGAAACCGGATAAATGGGACTTTTTTCCCCACTAATTTACAGTATAAAGGAGATCCTGCTGGAGTGCCTGGCTGGCTCAGTTAGTGGAGGAGAGACTCTAGATCTGGGGGTTGTAGGTTCAAGCCCCACACTGGATGTAGAGATTACTTAAAATTTTTAAAAATCTTGGGGCGCCTGGGTGGCTCAGTCGGTTAAGCCTCCGACTTCAGCTCAGGTCATGATCTCGCAGTCCATAAGTTCGAGCCCCACGTCGGGCTCTGGGCTGATGGCTCAGAGCCTGGAGCCTGCTTCTGATTCTGTGTCTCCCTCTCTCTCTGCCCCTCCCCCATTCGTGCTCTGTCTCTCTCTGTCCCCAAAATAAATAAACTTCCTTAAAATAAATTTCCTTAAAAAAGGAAATCCTGTTTAGTTATTTATATAGTCCTTGTGAAATTTTAACCTAACAAGATCAATTTTAACAAAGTATTAATAACTGAATAGCTTTGTTAGACAAGTATTAAATTCTAAAAATGTGAAAACCCCAGGTTTAAAGTAGGAGACATTTCTAGGACTATCCAAAGGAACAAAGTAATCTTTTTTCCCTTAAATGCAGTAACTCTGAGTCATACTAATAAGGAGTTCATGGGGAGCCTGGGTGGCTCAGTGGGTTGAGCATCTGACTTTGGCTCAGGTCATGATTTCACAGTTCATGAGTTCGAGCCCCACACCAGGCCTTCTGCTGTGAGCACAGAGACCACTTTGATCCTCTGTTCCCCTATACCTCTGCCCCTCCCCAACTCGCACACTCTCAAAAATAAACATTTAAAAAAATTAAGGAGTTCATAAATATAGTTTTAAAAGATTTATCATATTTTTCTCAATCTTTTAAATTTTTTAAATGTTTATTTGAGAGACACAGAGAGCACCAGCACGTGTGCACAAGCGGGGGAGGGGTGCAGACAGAGAGAGGGAGAGAAAGCATCCCAAGCAGGTTCCAAACTGTGAGTATAGAGCCCAACTCAGGGCTTGATCTCAGGAACCATAAGATCATGACCTGAGCCAAAATCACATTGAACTGAATGAGCCACCTAGGCGCCCCTCAATATTTTAAACTTTAAGAGCTCATTCCCTTAAACCAAAATCAGAATAACTAAAATTCAATCTGACACATTAGTAAAATTCAACAGATGTAAATTACCACAATATGCATACTGCATAGTTTGATCACCTAGGAAGGAATATAAACTAAAGTATATAAGGTGAAGTAGAAGCTCAGGAGCCAGAAAGAGCTGGGCTTGAATACTGGCTCTATCACTTGGTTACCCTGAGCCCCATCTGTAAATGGGAGTAAAAACAAGGACTCCAGAAGAATGGTTTTGAGGATAAATGAAATACACTCCTCAATTTAAAAGAGAAGATATTGTTTCTTTTTATTTTTTTAAAGATTTTTTAAAAGTAATCTCTACACCCAATCTGGGGCTTGAACTCACAATCCTGAGATCAAGAATCACATGTCTCACCGACTGAACCAGCCTGGTGCCCCCCTGCCTCCCAGCTTACTTTTAAATATATGATGCTTCAACCAATCAGTGTTGGATAATTCTTACTTTGAAAGAACTGAAGATGACTTGGACATACAGAAATTAATGGGTCTCATTAGGTTATCTATTAATAGTTCAAAGGCTCTAAAGAATTAAAATGTTTACAATTTTAATCACTTTAATGTGAAGTTATATTTTCTTCAGATTGTTTGTGTTTGTTACATAATAAGAGACTTTAGAAATAAGAAAACCATTCTTAATCCTGTCATCATATTTTAACTATTTAATTTTCTACACTCTTTTTCCAGTACTCTTCCACCAAAAGCAGTGTGGAGTAAGGCACACTCAAGGACTCAGGACAGTAGCACAGCAACACTGATGAGGCTCTGTGGCATCCCAGTTAGTTACACAGCGGCCATGGCCAATCATAAAGGTAGGAAAACTCTGACGCAAAGTCTTCAGATGACTGATTACTGATCATTAATAGTATGCAAGTACGCTCAACGTTAGAGTTCAAAGATTGAGCAGTATTAACCTTTAGAAAACACACTTACTCTTTGTAGTTTCCAGTTGACAGGAAACCCACTCAACAAGTGGTTTCTAATAACAAGGGGAATATAATATACTCATGTAGAAATAAATGTGTAAAGCTACTCCTTAAATTATCAACGTCTGAAGTCATTAATGATTTTAAGTTTTTTCCATTTTCTTAGTTGTCTATTTTTTCTATAATAAACATATAAGTAACATTTTATAACAAAATTTGTATATGAAACACCTGGTTCTCTATACATAATCACTATGAGTACCAATTAAGAAAAGCAAAAATTCAGTCCCATTATATATTCAAGGCTCTAATTAATAATGTTTATGTATAAATAAAAAGAATAAAATATTGCTCATTATTTCTTCATACTACTTACCTTATTCACTAGAAGATAGCAAATAAGTGCTGAATTCTCCTTTGCAAGAAGTTGAAACCATACCAGCTGGGAAGGTTTTAACTCTTTTTGTAACCACACCTTCCCGGTTTCAGTGAGTTCTACTCCTGCCAGCTTAACCAGCAAAACACCACATGGCTCTTCTAAAAAGTTTAGGTAGAAAGGAATGTAGCTTTAATACCATGTTGCAAGAACAAATTTCAAGGTCACGCTCCCCCTATGCCAAACAATCAAACATGTTTATTTATAAACACCCAGACACTCTAGATTGCAGGTTCATTTACATCTGTATTCAAGTTTTCTTTTTTTTTTAATTATTATTTTTTTAACATTTATTTATTTTTGAGACAGAGAGAGACAGAGCATGAACGGGGGAGGGTCAGAGAGAGAGGGAGACACAGAATCTGAAACAGGCTCCAGGCTCTGAGCTGTCAGCACAGAGCCCGACGCAGGGCTCGAACTCACGGACCGCGAGATCATGACCTGAGCTGAAGTCGGCCGCTTAACCAACTGAGCCACCTCAAGTTTTCTTTTAAAGCAACCTAAGCATACAACAGATGGAATAATCTAAAACCCCCATCTCAGTAAGCTCCAGAACAGGATGTAGAACCCATTAATAAAAATATGAATAAAACGGCGCCTGGGTGGTTCAGTCAGTTAAGCATCTGACTCTTGATTTCCGCTCAGGTCATGATCTCACGGTTCATGAGATCAAGCCCCACATCCATCGGGCTCTGTACTGACAGTGCAGAATATGCTTGGGATTCTCTCTCCCTCTCTCTGCTCCTCCCCTGCTCTCTGCCTCTCAAAATGAATCAAGAGGGGCGCCTGGGTGGCTCAGTGGGTTGAGAGTCCTACTTCAGCTCAGGTCATGATCCCACTGCTCATGAATTTGAGCCCTGCTTTGGGCTCTGTGCCGACAGCTCAGTTGGTTAAATTCCAACTCCTGATTTCAGCTCAGGTCACAATCTCCCACTTTGAGTTCGAGCCTCTCATCAGTCTCTGCACTGACAATGTGGAGCCAGCTTGGGATTCTCTGTCCTCTCTCTCTGGCCCTCCCTCCATTTGCACCCTCTCTCTTTCTCAAAACAAATTAAAAAAAAAAATTAAACTTAAAAAAATGTTTTAAACGAACTTTAAAAAATAAAAACCCCTTCATAAAATTAAAATAATATTATGAAGCTCCTTATTATTTAAAAAAATTTTGTTTTATTTATTGTTGAGAGAGAGAGAGAAAGACAAAGACAGAGACAGAGCATGAGCATGAGCATGAGCAGGGCAGGGGCAGAGAGAGAGGGAGACACAGAATCTGAAGTAGGCTCCAGGCTCTGAGCTGTCAGCACAGAGCCGGATGCAGGGCTCGAACTCATGAATGGCAAGATCATGACCCAAGCCAAAGTTGGATGCTTCACCGAATGAGCCAGCCAGGCACCCCAAGAAGATCTTTAAATATAACTAAATTTAGGGGCACCTGGGTGGCTCAGTTGGTTGAGTGTCTCACTCTTGGTTTCAGCTCAGGTCATGGTCTCCCAGTTCATGAGTTCGAGCCCCACGCTGGGTTCTGTGCTAACAGTGCGGAGCCTGCTTGGGAGTCTCTCTCTCCCTCTCCCTCTTTCTCTCTCTCAAATAAACTTTTTAAAAATGTATTTAAAATATAAAATGAATGTATAAGTAAAACTAAATTTATTCAACAAGCTTTGCCAAGTCTCCATTGGCTAACAATTATTTTTCTAGGGCCTGTGAATACTGAGATAGGTAGGAAAAGGTCCCTGCCCACCAGGGGTTCAGTTTAGTGGAGGATATAAACCTAAAATACATGACTATAGGAAAATGTGTTTAAGTACTGTAACCACAGTGTGTGTCCACTGTTGTGGGTGTAGTAAAGAAAGAGGCTAATTCAGCTCCAGAGTTAAGGAAAGCTTCACAGAAGAGCTGACATTTGAGCTGGATACTAAAGAATGAACTGGAGCTCAACAGGAGCCAAGGCACTCTGGGAAAACTGTGCCCAGGGGCATGAGAACACAAATAAGCAGCAGGCAGGAAGGTTTGTGTGAGTGGGGTCTTCGACACAAAGCAGGGAGAAATGGGAAAGCAGCAGGGGACATCAGCCCCTGTTCGGCTCTCCAGTCTCCTTTGGTGACTCTTGTCCCTTTCTTCCCTAGGCCCCAGCACTCTAGTCTTCATATGGCTTCTCAGAAGAGCCATGCTCATTCCCATACACGTTCTGCCTAGCCAGCCCCCTCTCATTCTTCAGGTCTCTGATTAAATAACAACTCATCCATGAGGCTTTCTCTGACCACTTTACAGGTATAGGTTCCCCATTCACATGACCTCCAGTAATGTTCATCCTAGCATCTTGCTCTTTTCTTCATAGCTCTTAGGACAATTTTTATTTGTCTGTTGTCTATTTTCTACTTAGACTGTACGCTCCAAAGGGTAGTCTTATTTGTTTCACTCAGTGCCATGTAGCTACAATAGGTCCTAGAACATAACAGTTGCTCAATATTTGTGGAAAGAATGCTTGACTGCCTGAATGAAACACTGAATGGTTGAATAAAAAGAGGAGGGGGAAGAAAAGAACATCTGGAGACCAATTAAATAGTTCTTTGTATTTAAAACCAAGAGTTTATACTTTCTCTCATAGACAGTGGAAAGTTATTAAAATTTAAAATGACATTGTTTGCTACTTTACAAATAACTTCTAATTAACAAATACTAAAACAGTTGTATTATTCTTGTACTTTACTTACTTTTCCATGAAGTTATAATAGGTAAAGCAATGGGAATATGCTCAATTTCTAAACCATTCTCAGTTATTCGGCGTAATCGTCCACGTAGTTTAACATTCCTTCTTATAAATTCTACTGGAATATCTGAAGAACTTGTAAATTTTGATGTCTGTTGATTTATAAAAAAATATAACATTTTATTATTATTTTCATTTTAACATTAAGCATGTCAAATTGTTACCTAATATTTAATAAGAAGACGTAACCCCTGAAATTTTTTAATTTACCCCTTAATTTTATATATTAATATTTTAGTGTGATTTAATCAAAAGTGTTTATAGGAAGGGGGCACCTGGCTAGCTCAGTCAGCGGAGCATGCAACTCTTGATCTTAGGCTTGAAGATTTGAGTCCTACATTGGGTGCAGAGATTACTTAAAAAGAAAATCTTTTGAAAAAAAAGTGTTGAGGCACCAAGATGGCAGTTAGTTAAGCGTCCAACCTTTGGTTTTGGCTCAGCTCATGGTCTTATGGTTTATGAGTTCAAGCCTCACACTGGGCTCTGCTCTGCCAGTGTGGAGCCTGCTTGGGATTCTCTCTCTTTCTCTCTCTGACCCTCCCCTACTGTCTCTCTGCCGCTCCCCACCTTCCCTCAAAAATAAATAAACACCTAAAAAAAAAAAAAAACCATGTGAAATACTACAGGTTAGAGTCAGTATTTTAAAAGATCTTGACAACTAGGATGATGGGATAAAAGTAATGAAGGATAAGAGAATAAACTAATTATAGCATAGATTAAAAAGATTAAGAACCTTTAGTTAACTGTGAACTCAAAATGAGTGGAAGTGTGACAAAGCTGCAAAACAAAATACAAACTCCCTCTCCCCTACACTCCCCGCTGCGCCCCACCTAAGTTCAAACACCAAGCAACATTATAAGGAACAGGATCCAAAACGAGAGAGGTGAGGAAGGGATGGCTCTAAATCAGGCCCTAAGTGGAATATACTATGCTGTGCCAGGTACCCATTTCATAAAAGACTCAAACAAACTGGAACAAAGCTAGAAGAGGAGAAAAAAGATGATAGAGTCTGGAAACCACATCACATGAGAAAACTAAGATTATTTTGCACCAGTGGGGGCGGGGGGTAGGCTGTGCCTGGGTTGTTCAGTTTGTTGGGTTTCCTGGGCCTCGGCTCTTGATTTCAGCTAAGGTCATGATCTCATGTTTCATGAAATCAAGCCCCTTGCCCAGCTCCTGACATCGCAGAGCCTGCTTGGGATTCTCTGCCCCATCTCCCACTCATGCTCGCTCGCTCTCTCTTTCTCTCTCTCTCTCTCTCTCTCAAAAATAAATAAATTTTTTTTAAAAAAGAGTATTTTGCACAGGGGAGACAGAGTAAGTAGAGAGGATCATTAAAGATGTCTTCAATTATTAAACATCCATCCCTTTTAATTTTTAGGTGTTTTCATTAAAGGACACACATAAAAAAGACACCAGAGTGCCTTGATGTTTGGAGTTTTAGAAATTTTGGAGTTTTAGAAATTATTAAGCAGCTAGCTAAAGAGGAAACTAAATAGAACCCAATGTTCTATTTCCTTGAGTTCATACTCAAGGAATATGTGAAAAACCTTTAAAGGCAGATCCCACTGTATCTACCTTTTCTGGATCCAATAATCCCTCAACAACATAAAGTTCAGTGCTGTGTTTCTGTGACATGGCACTATCTGGAAGATGAACTAACTATATACATAAAACCAGAATACAACTGCAGAGCAATACATAGAGAGGTTTAAGATAAAGTGTAAGTGCTAACAGGTCAAAATGGAAAGGATAAGAACACCGGAGGAAGATATTTTTAAAGGAAGTGAATCCTGAGCCTGTGATAAACAGTCTGCTTTCCAGAAGAGGCAGAAAGATGATGCCACTGACAAGGATGCTGTCCCTAAGCTTCAGATGGTGAAGTGTCCTAGAGGCAAACAGACAAAAGCGGGAAGCTCTGTGAAGAGAAAATAGTAAGAGTTTCAAATTCAGGAATATGACATTTGAAATCCAGTTCTGCGACATACTAGCTGGGTGATCTTGTGAAAATAAATTTAACTTTTTTGAGCATCCATCTCCTCATCTATAAAACCTGGGTATAAGAATACCGGTTTCATAGGATTATTATAAGTATTAAATGAAATTACGTAGGGGCACCTGGGTGGCTCAGTCGGTTAAGTATCCGACCTTGATTTCAGTTCAGATCATGATCTCACGGTTCATGACACTGAGCCCCGAGTCAGGCTCTGTGTTGACAGTGAGGGGCCTGCTTGGGATTCTCTCCCCGGCTGGTGCACGATCTCTCTCTCTCTCTCTCAAAATAAATAAACATTTCTAAAAAATGATTTTAAATGAAATTATGTATATGAAGTGTTTAGCACAGTACTAAACTCAATCATCATTTTTTAAATTTTTTTAATATGAAATTTGGAATTGTCTACCAGTAATTGAAAGAATATGAGAGCTTGGTAAACTCAGGAGGAAGAAAAACAACAATACAAAAAGAACACTGAAGGGGAACTACTAAGGCTCCCTGTGGCAGGCCCTTTGTTGGTTAATGCAATATTCATTCTCAACCCTCTCTCCCTTATCAGCAGGCACTGGAAGGGATGGGAAAGTTAAATGGCCGCTTTCCCAACTCCTTTCCAGCTAGAGGTGGCCATATGATATAAGGATGTAAGCAAAAGTCTGCTGAAGGCTTCTGGGAAAATTTTTGCTTTCTTCATGAGATGTGGCTCGCACCTTCCTTTTCCCTCTCCTTTTGCTTTGAACAAGAGTATGCTATTTGGAGCTAGAGTAGCCATTCTGTGCCATGAGGAAAGGCACAGAGAATCATACACCTAAAACCCTCTGTCACTGAATCACTCCAGGCATTTTGTGACATGAGGAAAAAGCCTTTTTACTTGGTTAAGCCACTGTCAGTTGGGGTTTCTCTTACTTGTAGCCAAAGTCCTTCAACTGTTACACAACTGAGTTTTTTGTTCTCTAAAGTTCCAATGTTCTTTTTCTAGCTTCTTAGCCTGCTCTTCTCATCACATGTTAGTCACTATTATCAAAAGCCATAAAAATCTAAAAAAAAGACACCAGAACTAAAGTCTAAAATGAATAACTTCATAATATACTAATATAAATTTATATTAATTAATGCATAATTTTCATAAATCAATAACATACCTAATATTGTATAACTTAAAATCATCTATAACTGATTCATGTAATTTTTAAGGGCTAACAAGGGAAATAACCCCTCAGCATTATTTTTACCTAAACACTTTTTTTTGTCAAGTTTATTTTGAGAGAGAGAGCATGAGCAGGGAAGGGACAGAGAGAGAGGGAGCCAGAGACTCCCAAGCAGCCTTTGTGCTGTCAGTGAGAAGCCCAATACTGGGCTCGATCTCACGAACCATGAGATTATGACCTAAGCCAAAACCAAAGGTCAGAGGCTTACCTCATTGAGCCACCCAGGCCCCTGTATTTTACCTAAACTCTTACTCAGATCATTTAATATTTTGACAATTTTGAAACCTTCAAAATCCAAATGTCATGGAATACAGATTGTAAGATAAAGAAAAAATGAAATGAATGAAAACAACTAAAGTTTCCAAAGTTCCATTCTAAAAATATATATAAGCTAAAAATGAATGACTTACAAAATCATGGAAGTGTTAAAAGAAAAAGCCTATTAGATTATTAGATATAAGGTTAAAAAAGAATGCAGGGCACTTAATAAAGAGGATAAAAGTTCTGACATTGGAGTCAGGGGGAAAAGGCAACAGATGGAAAAGATACAGTATAGTAGAGTAACACTGTGTAGTCAATGATAATATAAAATAATATAGAAATAATAAATACAGGAAATAAATATACACAGAAGCAATAAACCCATACCAGATTGTAACATGACACTAAAATTACACCCAATGACAAGAATCAGTTATATAAAAAATACTTCTAAATCTTGAATTACTAAATGGATTTCCACAGTATCTATTATTAAAAAATTATTGAAAGGGCAAAAAAATATGCTAACTGAAAGGATAAATTATTTTTTTTACATCATACACCCTGCTTTATTCATTGAACAGATATTACAGATTGTTGCAAATCAGAGAAAGCATAAATTATTCAGTGCTAAAGGACATAATTCGACTGTGATCTAAATCTAAAACCACTATACAAAACACTTTTGAGACATTCCACAATGTCTGAAATGCAAATTTAGTGATTATAGCATTCTAGCAAACCAAATCCTTTACAGATTCCTTTTTAAGCATGAAGACGTGATTATGAAAATATAGACTGTGCAATTACTTTCCATAAAATCCTGCAAATGTGTTACTTTTAAATCAAGGTCTTAAAATATGTTCATTGTTCTAAAATAATACTTAAAACTTCTAATATGAATAACAAAATGATACCCAGCTTGAGACAAAAACTGTTTTGAAGTAAGAAATTAACTGTCTCTTGTTTATCACAGTTCACAGTTCACAGTGCCTTCTTCATTTTTTAACTTACCATCCGAATACTTCTTAGAAGTAACATTATTCCAGCTATGGCCATTACGGTGCTGATGTTCTTCAGAAAAAGATTAAATGATTAATTCTCATTAGTTATTATTCATAATAGTGAAAGTAGTAATTAGAAGGGGGGAAAAAGAAGACTGTCCCCCCAATATCTGTCCAAATAAGGCACATCCTTCAACTAAAGGCCCATTTCTTCCAAAAAAACTTCCTTAACTGCCAACCTACTCAGTAATCTCCCCTTTCTTTCCCAAACACTCTGACATGTATAGTAATTATATACATAACATTGTATTGTTCTCTATTGCCTTTTACTTTAACCGTGAGTACCTTAACTGCATGAATCAGTCTAATACTTCTTGAATGATGCCCACAGTAACTAGCATAACCCCGAGCCTAGAGTGGGAATTTAAATCTTTGATAGAAAAATTTGCCACCAAAACATTACAATACAATGTCTTCGATGTATATATGGATGAACAGTTGGGAAAAACTTATCAATGTTTTTAAAGTGCTCCATTTAAGCTGAAACAGACCTAAGAGAGTTTAATTTAAAAATAAGAACCCTGCAGGGCACCTGGGTGGCTCAGTAGGTTAGGCGTCTGACTTCCCGACTTCCCGACTTCAGCTCAGATCATGATCTCACTGCTTGCGAGTCTGAGCCCTGCGCCTGGCTCTGTGCTGACAGCTCAGAGCCTGGAGCCTGCTTCGATTCTGTTTCCCTCTCTCTCTGCTCCTCCCCCGCTCGCACTCTGTTTCTCTCTCAAAAATAAAATAAAATAATTTTTAAAAAAGAACGCTGCAACTGCCTCAACAAGAGTGATAATCTAACATGCTTTCCTTCAATAAATACAACTAGGTATGTAAGAAATGAAGCTGAAAATTATATGCAAGGAAAGAAATGAAGATACTAAGATTGGTCTTAGTGTTGAAGACAGATACAACTCTGATCATGCTTTAAACATCAAGCAAACAGAAAATAAGGCAATGGAAATTTTGTAATTACCAATACATAATGCTTTTTGTTCTGTAGATTGTGCATTTGTAGAAGGAAAAAGAAAGAAAATGAACACTAGGATACATTCTGTGATTGAGATATTTGGAATAATGTTATCTGTGGGCTAATTTAAACTGTTTCCTCTCTCAATCTGTTGAAGTCATTTTTTAATTTGAAATGACCCATGCATCAATTTCTGCTTCACTAGAAGAACCCAGGCCTTGCCAATTAGCACCTATATCATTCATTCATTCATTAATCTATCATTCATTAATGCCACCAATATGTATCTAGCACTTAGTAAATGGCACGCAATACTCCGAGGACAGGAGCTGTAGTGGTGAATGAAAACAGCCATAGCCCTGGCCCTTGTGCTGCTTGGCTGCAGAGCTTTTGCAAAGCTGATGGTCCTACTCAACTTCTCAGAAGGATGTAACAAAGTTAACCATTCTCTCTGAAAATTCTCTTCACTTGACTTCTAGAATGCCTGGTTTTCCTCCTCCTCCGCTGTTTCTTCCCAGTTTTTGCTGATCTCCTCCTTTTCACTTCCCATATTCTAAATGTTCAGTGTTCCTCAGGTCCCATGTCTGAATTCTAGGACTTGTTCCACAGCTTTTCTGACTTGCTCCAAGATGTCATCCAAGCTTTAAACTTAAGATTTAGGCAGTTCATTCCTAAAGTTGTATGTCCAGTTCCGATCTCCCTTCAATGCCAGATTCCTATATCTAAGTTGCCTAGATAATATCTACAACTCCGTTTAGAATTCTAATAACCATCTTCAAGTTCACACATCTCCACCTCCAAGTTCACATGTCCAAAGGGTCCTCTGAATTTTCCCAACAAATCACTGGCCCCCACTCCTCCACAGAAACAACTTTCACCACCATCCACCCAGTGGGCAGCCCCCCTGATTCCTCCTTGCACCCCACACCTAAATCATCCACACCATCCCCAGGGTCTTAGCCACAATCTTGTCTTGCCTGGACACCTAAGATGTCCCATTCTTGGTCGAACTCCAGTGCCCTCTCACGTCACTTAAAACACAAGGCCTACAGTAGGACCACGTGCCCTATCTTCCACCCCGTCGTCTGTCGTCTCCGTGCGCTGTGTCCCCAACTGCTTTCGGGGGACGCACCAAGCTGTGCTGCGTCTCGGTCTCTGAGGTATCTCCGGGGCCCAGCACTGCCCTGGCAGTAATTAAGAGATGGTCTCTCCAGCCCACCGCGGCCATCCCCACGCACCGAGCCCAGCCGGGCCGCGCTCGCTCCCCAACCGCCCCCCCCCACCGCCGCACTCGCGACCCCGGCAACGTGGCCCTCCGCCCAGTCCGGCCCCTACGGGCTCCACTGCCCGTGGCCTGCCCGCGCCACGTCTCCCTCAGGCTCGCTCCGCGCGACCCTGCGCCCCCCGCCTGCCCGGCCGGTCTGCGATACCCGGACGAGGCGCAGGTGGTCGTCCGCCCATTTCGAGACTCGCGCCACCACATTGGGCGCCGCTCCGTCCGGGTCCAGCGGCTGCGAGGCGGAGGCCGTAGGCCGGCCCGCCATGTTGCCGGCTTCCCGCGAGCCCGCGTCGCGCTCCTCGGGCGGACGGCAGGGGGCGCCGCGCTCCTGGGGCGGACGGCCAGGATCCGGGCTCCCCAAGCTGTTAGGGGCGCCGCACGGTGGTCGACGGTGGGGTCCTCGTCTGCGTTGCCTGAGAGTGGCCTTACGACTGGCTGTTCGGTCCCTCTTCGCCTGGAGGTGGGCCTCCCATATCAGTGACCCCCCCTCCCCCAGCATTTATGCAGGGTTTTCCCACTGCGCTGGACATTTTTATGGGACAGGGACGGGGGCTGAAGGCTTCCCGGCCATGCTGGTGGGAAGACGATCAGTTTGTGACTTCAGTTAACCCAGCCTCAGTGTGGGTGCCGCATCTCCTCTGCCATGCAGAAAGGAAATTGAAGTAGTTCATTCCTTTCACCTGCTCCCAAATATAATAAGATGCATATTTCTTATGTTTGAATTGTGCTTTAAAATTTGCACAGTTCCTTGGTAATATTATTAGGTGCTCTAAATTGTTGAACTGTTAATTAATTAAAATATATATGGAAAGCTGACTATATTAGTATATTTCGTATATTAGTAGTAGTATTAATTAGTATATAAGTATATTTTAAAACAAAAATTAGATGCCGGATAGGGTAAATGGTATAGTAACATTTGTGTAAAAAAATTGTGTGTGTGTGTGTGTGTGTGTGAGAGAGAGAGAGAGAGAGAGAGAGAGAACCATGGAAATCTATGCAAGAAACCTACAACAGTGATTGCCCCTGGAGAGAGGGATTAGGGTAGGAATGGTTGGGAAAACATTTTGCAATTATGGAAATGTATATCTGCGTTGTTCAGTTTCAAACCTAATAGCCACTTGCGGCTCTTGTGTGCTTGAAATGTAGCTAGTACAACTGAGGAACTGAATTTTTATTTTTTTAAAGTAAGCTCTAAGCCCAACCTGGGGCTCGAATTTATGACCAGAATCCAGAGTCCTCTGATCTTCAGACTAAGCCAGCCAGGGGCCTCAGGAACTGATATATGTATCTGTGTGTGTGTGTGTGTGTGTGTGTGTGTGTGTGTATACACACACACACACATATATATACTCATATATACATATATATACATATACATATATATGTATATATATATATATATTTTAATGTTTATTTATTTTTGAGAAAGAGACAGAGACAGAGCACAAGTGGGGAACGGGCAGAGAGAAAAGGAGATCCAGAATCTCAAGCAGGCTCCAGGCTCTGAGCTGTCAGCACAGAGCCTGACACGGGCTCGAACTCACAAACTATGAGATCATGACCTGAGCTGAAGTCAGACATTTAACCGACTGAGCCACCCAGGCACCCCAGGAACTGAATTTTTAATTTTATTAATTTTAATTAATTTCAATAGTCACATGTGTCTAGTAGCTACCATATTGGACAGAGTAATATACTGTTAGAATTTTTTTTTACTTTTCTTTATGCACATATTATTTTTAGAAGTGAAAATGGAGTATGTTGTACTCCTAACACACATATTATGAGTAGTACCTTCAAGGAATGTATTGCCTCAGTACTATAGCTAATAGAAAGTAAATTACTGGCTAACACTTAGATCTTACTATGTGTGAGGCACCATTCTAAATACTTCTCATGTATTAGCTCCCTTGATGCTCCCAACAACTTTATAAGATAGACACTATTATTAATACCAGCTTTAAAGAGTAAATATGCAGAGTGATTAAGCCAGTAGCCAAGGTCACCTAGCTAGGAAGTGGTGAGCTGGGCTGTTATGCTGGGATTCAGCTCAGTGAATTGGCTCAGTCTGTGCACTTGACCACAACACTGCTTCCCATAAAGGCAATCAGCTAAAACACATCAATCCCTATAAATTTCCAGAGAGGGTGCAATGTGCATGGTTTTGGGGGAAATCCAACTAAAAAGATACACTATAGGGGCACCTGGGTGGCTCAGTTGGTTAAGTGTAGGACTCTAGATTTCGCCTCAGGTCATGATTTCACAGTTCATGAGTTCCACTTCCAAGACAGGCTCTGGGCTGACAGCGAGGAGTCTGCTTAGGATTCTCTGTCTCCCTCTCTCTCTGCCCCTCTCCCCATCTCTCAAAATAAATAAACATTAAAAAAAAGATATGCTATAACCAAAATCCTTAATCACTATTTCAAATAAAAACAAAAGTTATGTGTGTTAAGAGATGTTGAATAGCTTTAGTTCAAAAGTAGAAAAACTAAGATTCCTTCATGGGCAATTCTGTTCCCAATTCTTCTTTTGCTGTTTCAGTGTCCTGTCTCTACATGCTTTCTGCTCTCTCTCCTGTCCTAGTTGAAGACAGTTCTATCCAACATCCCTACTTTCCAACCTAAAGTCTTCTTTTCTGTAACCCAGATATCAGTCGCCTGGGTGTTTCCAAGTCCTCCAGATATCTCACGGTGTCCCTTTCAATATTTCAGCATCATCCCGCTAATGATTGATGGGAGAATCCTGGCCGCTGCAGGATTTCTGCAGATTGAGAGATTTACCATTCTCCTGGGGTAGCTTTACCAAGGACTCCTGCTCCTTTTGCTGTTGATGACCTCTCTGGATATGCTGCTTCTATGAGTAGAGAGGTATGCATGAAAGCCACACTTAGATTCATTGCCCGCCCCTCAATTTCCCACAATACCGTGAACACAAAGACAGAGTTTGTAAGACTTTTATTGGAAGTTTTATATTAACTATGCAGAATGATTATTAAAAAGAAATTAATTGGACATTAATGTGAATGTTCCCAGAACCCAAAGAATTAGAAAAAAATGAATATTTAATGAGGACCCCCTCTCACAAAAACATCTCAGTTTCTAGCATTGATTTCCAGTCAAAGTCAATCATTCCACTGTGTTATGGACTGAATATTTATGTCACTCCAAAATTCATATGTGACATTCTAATCCCTGATGTGATGGTGTTAGAAGGTGAGGTCTTTGGGGGGTAATTAGGTTTAGATAAGGTCTTGAGAGTGGAACCCCTATAATGGGATTTAAGTCCTTATAAAAGAGGAATAAAGACCAGATCTGCATCTCTTCCACCCGTGTGAGCACAGAAAGAAGGTGACAGTCTGTAAGCCAGGAAGAGGACTCTCAACAGGGCCCCAATCTGCCAGCCCCTTAATCTTGAACTTCCCAGTTGTGGGAAACAAATGTCTGTTTAAGCCACCCAGGCTCTGGTAATTTGTTACAGCAGCCTAAGATGACTAAAACACCTGTGTACCGCAGGACCAGGAGGTGAGCTCACTAACTTCCTTGCCATCGCTACTAATACCTCTTGCCCTCTTACCCTCTTCAGGACTGTCAGGAGTGATGGAGGCTGTCATCTTGTGATCTCTTGGTCGCTCTGTGAGATCATGACCTGAGCTGAAGTCAAGAGTCAGATGCTTAACCCTACTGAGACACCCAGGTGCCCCATGGTCACTCTCTTTTATTCATTGAACACTTTAGCAGCCGACTTAAAGTCTTTCTCTTCATTTCAATCCCTGTTATTATTCTGATCTCTCAAGTCTCATGCCCAGTGACTTTTTCCTCTACCCCAACTCAGCCATCTCTTCCCATGGTTACACTCTGGGTCTTGTCTTCACCAGAAATTGCCACATCTGCAGTCACAGCCCTGACACTGCCCTCTCCCACCACAACCTCCTGTTCTTCTGGCTCACTCGAGAAAATACCCCTTATGGCAATAGCTCTTTGAGCTCAGTAAAATGATCAGTCCATTGAACCACGATGTCCTATTCATCAGCCCCCTCTAGTCTTCAGTTTCCATCTTAACCAGCTTGGACTCTGGTTTAGCATTATAATCACTCCCTTAAAAATAGCCTCAACTCCAACCCCTCTCTGCCTCCTTTGCACTTGCCCGCCAAAACCCCAGCACTGCATTACACCCAACCTCCACCAAATAGTTGGGAGTCCGATAGGGAGAGATCTTCAGCTTTTTTCAAGAAAAGCTGCAGATCTGGACTTTCATATGAAGTCACCCTGTTTTGAAATTAAAATTGTTGGCAAAACACTATGGTAGGTAAAGAATTTATCTTGAGGCAGAGACTACAGACTTTCAGTTTATTACCTCTGCTTGTATGGCTTTCCATTACGCTTCAAGTAATGTCAAAACTGTAGGTTCACGTACAGGTGCTACATAATCGAGGCTCTGCTTCTCTCTCAAGCTCTTCTTTCCTACCCCCTACTTCACTCATTTTACCTCAAGCACACTGAGCACATTGACCTCCCTCTTCTTCACACGGGCCAAGTTCATCCCTCTGTCTTAGAGCTTTTGCATTTACTGCTCACTCTGCCTACAATGCCCTAAGCCTTTCCTTTCACCCTCCAGCCCCTCTCAAGCTGCCCCTTTCCCCCTTATCCTTCAAGTCTCAGTTTAACTATCAAAACCAGGGGGCTCCTGGCTGGATAAGTTGGCATGTGACTCTTGATCTCAGGGTTGTAGGTTTGAGCCCCACAGTGTGTAGAGATTGCTTAAAAATAAAATCTTAAAGAAAATTTTTATTCTTTACAGGACTAGAGAGAAATGAATGACCAAAAAAGTACAAAACCTCTATTATTTCTTTTGTCAGAAATTATTAACCTAATAAAATATAAAATGTTCAAAAAAAACTGTGAAAGTGTTATTTTGAAATTATTTCACCACTTTTTAAGCCCAGAGTTGTTTCTTTATGCTTTTTCAATAATTTCCTGACTTATAGGGTCTGATTTCTTCAGATAAACCCAATTTTTGCTTTCACTCACACCTCACAACTGAAATTCTAGATTTAAAATATCTTCTACCCACAGGAGTAATAATGCCTTTTTTTTAAAGGCACCATTTTTTTAAGTTTATTTATTCATTTTGAGAGAGAGAGAGTATGAACAAGTGGGGGAGAGACAGAAAGAAAGGGAGAGAGAATCCCAAGTAGACTCAGTGTTGTCAGCACAGAGGCCAACATAGGGCTTGAACTCACAAGCCGTGAGATCATGACCTGAGCCTAAATCAAGAGTCGGATGCTTAACTGACTGAGCCACCCAGGTGCCCCTATTAGCACTTTAAATTGAACTACTTGGAAAATTTGCCCATTTGAACTAGAAGAAAATACAAAAGGAGACATCTAATCACTTGAGACTGAACTTTTGGTTCTAAAACCCAGACTTTCAAAAACACAAGTGGGGCACCTGGGTACCTCAGTCGGTTAAGTGTCCAACTCTTGTTTTCAGCTCAGGTCATGATCTCACGGTTTCACGACTTTGAGCCCTAAGTCTGCCCAGAGCATGCTTGGGATTCTCTGTCTCCCTCTTTCTCTGCCCCTCCCCAACTCGTGTTGTCTCTGTGTCTCTTAAAATAAAGAAATTAACTTAAACACACACACACGTGTTGGTGAGGATGTGAAAAAGAAGTCCTCACATACTGTTTGTGGGAATACAAACTGGTGCAGCTACTGTGGAGATTCCTCAAAAACTTGAAAATAGAATTACCATATGATTCAGTAGTTGTACTACCGGGTATTTACCCAAAGTATACAAAAACACTAATCCGAAAGGAAAAATGCACCCCCATGTTTATTGCAGAATTATTTGCAATAGCCAAATAATGGAAGCAGCCCAAGGGTCCAGTGATAAATGAATGGATAATGAAAAATTGAAATGGAATATTCAGCCACAAAAAAGAACAAAATCCTGCCATGTGCAACAACATGGAGATAGAGTATAATGGTAAGCAAAGTAAGTCAGAGAAAGACAAGTACTATATGATTTCACTATGTGAAATTTAAGAAACAAAACAAATGAAAAAGAAAAAAAAAAAGACAAACCAAAAAATAGCGCTTAGCTGTGGACAGCAAACAGATGGTTACCAGAAGAGACGGGGGGGATGGGTGAAATAGGTGAATAGGATTAAGAGTACAGTTATCTTGATGAGCAATGGTTGGTACATGGAAGTGTTGAATCACTATATTGTATACCTGAAAGTAATATAACACTGTTTGTTAACTATACTGGAATTAAAATAAAAATAAAAAACAAAGGGGCACCTGGCTGGCTTAGTTGGAAGTGTGTGCAACTCTTGATCTCAAGGTCATGAGCTTGAACCCCACATTGGGTGTAGATTATGTAAATAAATAAATAAAATTTAAAAACTTAAAAATAAAAAATAAAATAGGGGCACCTGGCTGGCTCAGTCATTAGAGCATGCAACTCTTGATCTTAGGATTGTAAATTCAAGCCCCATGTTGGGTATAGAGATTACTTAAAAATATAAATCTTTAAAAATATAAACAAAGTTTTAAAAATAATAAAAGATAAAGAATAGTCAGTAGGGTAAAAAAACAATAAAACTTAAAAAATAAAACCCATACTTTCATTATCCCAAGCTTCTGAACATATATAACCAAAAAAAAAAAAAAATGAATTAAACAGAACACAATTTCAATAATTTCAGACAAAACATGTCTGTCAAGTTATGTTTATTCACATTGTACTGGAAGTACACAGTTTCTAAGCAGGAATAGATCTAATTACTGCTTATAATAACCACACTGGTTCCCCACATTCCTATTTCACCTGTATGGTGACCAGTGAAAGCCAGACTGATAACAGCTTATCAGACTAAGAGACTAAATATACTAGGGTTTGTGCTGTAGTTGAGGAGGCTCAAAATATGAATCCGGGTGACTATATAGGACAGTTGTAGGGAAGACTTCTTATGTCCTTAATATAAACAAATACTCCTGGGAAGGATCCTGGGTTCTTATCCTTTGGAATGTAAATATGTCTTCAGGGTCAAGACCAGATTTATAACCCACAGATGTGTCCATGGTCCTAAGTCTCATCCCCTGCCTTGAAATGTGCATACCAGAGAAATAAATATCTCTTGTGTTATGGACTAAATTGTGTTCTCCCAAAATTCATACGTTGTAGCCTTAACCCACAATGTGATCGTATTTGAAGTCAGGGTCTTTACAGACGTAATTAAGGTTAAATGAAGTAATAAGGGAGGAGCCGTAATCCAATAGGACTGGTGTCCTTATAAGAGAAACCTGCAATGTGCAGGCAAAGAGGAAGGTCATGTAAAGATAGAGCAAGAAAGCAGCAGGAAGTCTCTAAACCAAGGAGATGGGCCTCAGGAGAAACCAAACCTTCTGCTACCTTGATCTTGGACCTTGCCACCTTGATCATCCATCAGAATTGTGAGAAAAATTAATTTTGGTTATTTAATAAGCCCCCTAGTCTGTAGTATTTTGTTACGGTGGCCCTTAGCAGACTACTACATTCTGGATGTTTCTCACTATTTATTCATTCACGATTTAGCCTCAAAGGCTTCTTTCAGCACAGGTCCCAAGTTGCAGTAAAATTTGCTTAGAAAGTTCTAACTGAAGAAATAAAATATCTTCTCTACCATCCCAACCTATTTTTTAATTTCAATAAATTCTTCGAAATTGTAGTTACTAAAGAAGCCAATATCCAATAACAAATGTTTAAAAAACAAGATATTTTATAATGAAGTTTCCCAGTGAAATTCCTTATAATCCCAAACTATTCATATAGTGTTGTACCTCCATGGGTTCTCCATTTTACCCAAGTTACTAATGGAAGATACAATAATTCAGGCTGGCTTCATCCAAAAAAAAAAAAAAAAAAAAAAAGGTTTGGTGGTAGATGTACACTTCTTGAAATTACCTTGCTTTTAATTACATAATTTTAATCTGGTATAATTTTAACATTAATGATTTTCAGGTAAATTTGGCTATTACTTAATAAAAATGAAAACAAGAATATTTCATTAACGTTTTATTTTTTAGAGATCAACTGTGAAACAATTATTTTGAGCACTTAAGTAATCCTTTATGTAAAAATCTGGAGAATTTATTTCAAATATACTTCAAATATTTAAACATTGCATAAATATTTAATAAATATGTATTATTATACATTTGAAAATAAATTAACCAAATAAACATTTCACATATACTAAAACACTTAAATAATGCTAAACTATAAAAACTAATGTTAGATCTTCTAAAAACAACAATAGAAATGATTTTGTGCTGTGCATTTTTAATTCACAATTGTACATGGGTGCAATTAATTCATAAAGACCCCAACAATGACCACTTTCAACACTGAGTATGTTTTCAATTTTACACTAATTCTTGCAAAGGCAATTTCTGAGGAACAATAGATATAGAGTCACTGATATAACTTGACAGTGGTAATCTTATCAATTTATCAAATATGCCAAACTAACTTCTTAAAATATCAAATTTTGTCCCAATTTTATATTTTCCTAGTTTTATAGATGCATGTGATAAAAATTTCAATTGAATTAACTATAAGGCTATAAAAAGTGAACTTTTCCCAACATATAAGGTCATTTTGATGAAAATAAGAATAGGCTTCAATATTTTAAATTTATTTTATAATAGTGACTGATTAATTGTAATTGACTAGGGTACTAGATCTGAGAGATGTATGATAATTCCCTAAAAATTATACCAGTACCTTGTTAATTTCAGTCATTTTATTGGTTACTCTTCACACAAAATTGTTATAAAAAATTATGTCTTATAGTGCCAATAAAAAACTATTAAAATGTAGCAACCTTTTTCTCAATGCTTCAAGACTTCATATACCATACAAAGTAATATCGCTAATATTTTAATATAACCTTTAAAATTATGTACTTGGCAAAATTATTTAAGGAGAAATTATAATTAATCATAAAATTTTCATTTTACTACATAAAAGTATTGCCTTCTGTAAAATGTTCACCACCCCACAATAAACAAAAACTAAAACCTCCTTAAATGCAAACTTTATAATCTGACAAATAAAAATGTTTCTATTCACGTAAGGAGATGGCATGAGTCCTGGCATGAGCCCTGTACTGTACATTAACTATACTGTCCTGATATAGGACCTGCCTCTACCAAAACAGAATTCCAGGAAAAAACATAAACTCTCCAGGCCCATTTACCTTGCTCACAATTTAAAGGAGTAAAATGAAGATTCTAATAGCAGTTTTGACAGGTAGGAAAGGGAAAGACACCTAGTCCCAAATTAAATAGTGGTTGCATTAAAAATTTGGCACTGTCGGGGCACCTGGGTGGCTCAGTCAGTTAAGCATCCGACTTCGGCTCAGGTCATGATCTCACAGTTTGTGGGTTCAAGCCCCGCATCGGGCTCTGTGCTGACAGCTCAGAGCCTGGAGCTTGCTTCGGATTCTGTGTTTCCTTCTCTCTGCCCCTCCCCAACTTGTGCTCTGTCTCTCTCTTTCAAGAATGTAAAAAAAAAAAAAAAAATTAAATTAAAAAAAATGGCACTGTCAAATCAGGCAGAGATTAAGCTGTAGTGGAAAACAAAAACAAAAGCAAGGTCTATAATTGGTATTTAAAATCTGCTAAGAGAAAAATCAAATAATTATACCTTGCTATTCACCAAAGACATTGGTTAAAAAGAGTCTCACTAGTACAATGCACTCTATCACCTTTCTTCTGTAATGAAAATATATTAATCCTAGTTAAAATGGAATCATTTTTTAACATTTATTTTCTTCCTCTAATACTAAGGTAAAATACATTTTGGAAATATGCATGGAATGTCCCCAACAAATTGGTTCTGTATTTTTAGCAGAGTCTGTGTTATAGTGTTATTCATTCTTTCAACCACATGAGAAAACATGATCCCCCCAAAATACAAAACACAAGTCTGGTCCTATGTTCTATATTAAATTATGATTAAATATTATCTCAGCCATTTAATATAAAACAACATACTTTTTGGGTATCTGTTAACAGGGCAAATAGAAATTATCCATAGGAAAAAAGGGTTAAATTACTAGGAAATATCTTTTCTTAGGGTTATATTTACCCTCATATCCCTCCCCTACCAGTAATCCCTTCAAGTTCACTACTACAAATGCAGACATTTTCTAGTTTTCATCATAGATTCTTCTTTTAACATTGTTTTTGGGATGCTTTAAACAATTAGTTTTAAAACTATTATTTCAAATTTATGTTTACAATTCAAAGTCAGTTCACATTCAATAAGGCATAGCTTTTACAATTTTTTGGATCACAGAGCATTTAAGATTTTAATAAGAGCTCTCTTCAGAAAGACAAAAAATTACATATCCAGTTTTGCTAGCAATTCAGGGGTTTCAAGACCCCACTGACACGTGTTTAGGATAAAAATCCTTGTAATAAAGGAATTAAATCAAACCATAGGTTTACATCTCAAAAGTTTAATGTTAAAAAAACAGACGAATCAGTTTTAGGTGCTGAACAATTTTTTTTTATGATTAATCAGGCAAAATTAATTACAAAGGAAGTAAGTTTTGGTTTTAATTTTAGCTAATCTTACCAGATTTATAAGAATATTAGCTAGTAAATATATATTAACTGGAAAAGTTAATGTTCATACTTGTGGGCAGAGTTTATCAGATCTATCAGTAAAGAAAAAGATATGGAAAAATAGGTAGTATTTTTCTAATACTACCGATTTAACATCAACAGATCCTCAGATTCAAGTAGATCATTTATAAGATGCCATCAGTGATCAATGTATACAACCTAGTTGCACATAGCTATTAAGAAGTCATTTTTTGGTATGCATTACAAGCATGTACCCAAATAACCAAACAACTATAATCCAAAATAATTGTTCATTTCTAGAGCAAATGCAATTAATAGCTTTCACCTTAAAGGCTTAAAATATATTTTAATACTTCAAGTCATTAAAGATTTGTCGACTTCAAAGTATGTTTGAAAGTATGTAAATTTTAGGAATGGGTAAGAAATGAAAGGTAATTATGGCAATGTGACCTTCTTAATCCAACAATTAAAAAGCAAAATACATTTCACATTTGAGAGTTAAGTGGGTTTTTTTCTTTATTCAAGTAAACATTTTGGTTATAATACATGATAATGGACAACCCATGTGACAAAGTATGGTAGACTATAGGTTGGTGTAGCCTCCTTGTTTCTAGGCTGTTTTTCCAGGTGATTCTTCAGGATCTGGCATCGATGCCCAACACAGGCTTTCCAATGGCAATGCATGAGTTCTAGAGGTCACTGCCTCCATCTTTCTTCAGATGCTGAGTGCCATTTTCTCCCACCCATTTTTATCCTCCATTACTCATAAAAAAACCCACTCTAAAATTCAACCTATGTTATAAAATTAACAAAATCAAAAATTAGTATTTTCCCACAAACACAAAATTAAGTAAAACTCAATCTTTCTTTTTCTATAACTTTGGAAGGATTTACATAATCTCTAGAGTCAGAGTAATACACAACACAAAATATGCAAAGAACCTTATTACTGGGTATACATAATATGTTGGGAGTTGCTAACATATTCAAAAGCATAATTCTCCTGGGATACCAATCCTCCACTGGAAATTACAGTTTACAAACAGATAGTTGTAAGTGGAAATACAGTACCTGATTTCATATAAATTGTGAGGTGTTTTCTCACTAGTAAAGTGCTTAATTGAGAAACCATCTTCCACAACACGATTTAACTTGTCAAAGGCACAAAATGTCTTTGTCTCTCTAAAGCATTAGTCTTTAAAATTATGGTTAAATTACTCATTTACATTTTACTTAATCGGAAAGCTTTACTGTTTTTTTTTCCTCTCAGTAATAAAAAAAACTGCTTGAAGAAAAACATTTTTTATTTTCAAAACTTTGCCATGAACATACATACAACACTAAATTGGATCCCTTCATGAGCTGTCTGTATGCCATGAAGCACTTATGACAAAAAACATATGTAAGCTTTAGGGTAAAAGTTAACACAGAATCAAAATAGCTTCCAAAAAAAGGGGAACAGGGGAATCATTAAATTAAAAATCATAGCTTTCATTTTATAAAAAATAGTTTGAATAATCTTCTTATAAATCTTTAACGCTTACAAAAGCAGTAAATACATTTAAGAGTCTTTTTAACACAGATTCATTAGTACAATGTGGTTATAGTCAGAAGAATAACAACTAAAAAGGCATTTCAGTAGTCTACATTCTCTTCTCAGTAAATTCCACGTAGAATTTAACCAATTTGCAATTCAAAGTAAGATTTAACTGCCAACAAGGCCAGACTAGTTGTAATTAGTACCTGGATATCAAGCTTTGTTCTATTTAATATATTTTACCAAAATTTTAAATATAGCTCAATGATAGGTACTGATAACAATACTTGACTGCATGGTTATCACCCATGACTACTGCACTGCAGGTTAAAACATACTTTGGTCAGTAAATTAAAAAGATATAAATCAAATAACAAGGCCAGAAAACTTGTTTTAGAACCAATGTCCTGACCTTAAGTAAACTTTAAATACATTGACAAGGCAAGGAAAATATAATCAACTATACAGAGAGGTCTCTATTTTTTAATCATTTGGCATTTTATATTAATAATTTCTGTGTTTAAAATAACATTTTATACTCCTGTACACTGATTATCATAGCTGTCTGAATTAAAATGAAACTGCAGTTACCTTCCTAGAATGTCCAGTAGTGAATGCATTAGTTGCTTCTTTTGCACTTCCATGAAGATGGTCCTTCATCCTGTAATTTTTTCAGTTTTGGACCAAGAAAGAACCACCAACAAAATCCAATAAAAACACAAATGATGGATTCTACATAATAACCATCCAGCGCTGTAACACATGAGCCACCGAGTTTTTTGCAAAGCTGCAAAAATAAAATTATAATAAATATTTCACAGTTTCAAAATGGAAGTATTCAGCAATTTAGATGTTTCTACTTTGTAATTTAAGAGATTAACAAAAAATATTTTTTAAGTATTTTTTATTATTGTTTATTTTTAAAAATTTTTCTTAATGTTTATTTATTTTTGAGAGAGAGAGAGAGAGAGAGTGAGGGGCAGAGAGAGGGAGACGCAGAATCTGAAACAGGCTCCAGGCTCTGAGCTGTCAGCACAGAGCCACATACAGGGCTCGAACTCAAGACCCATGATGGGTGGCTCCCCTTATTTTTTTTTATTATTATATTTTAAAGAATCCAATGTGGGGCTCTCATGACCCGGAGATCAAGAGTCACAGGCTCTACCCTTCAAAATATACTTTAAAAAAAAAAGCAATTTTTTTTTAACATTTATTCATTTTTGAGAGACAGAGTATGAGTGGCGGAGGAGCAGAGAAAGAGAGAGATACAGATCTGAAGCAGGCTCCAAGCTCTCAGCTGTCAGCACAGAGCCTGACATAGGGCTTGAACTCACGAACTGTGAGATTATGACCTGAGCCTAAGTTGTTTGCTTAACTGACTGAGCCACCAAGACACCCCCAGACATAATTTTTTAAAAGACATAGTACCTCTAGAGGCAAAATAAGAAAATATCTTTCTTTTTTTTTTAAGATTTTATTTATTTTTTTAAGTTTTATTTTATTTATTTTGAAAGAGAGAAAGCGTGAGCAGGTGAGTGGGGAGAGAAAGAGAGAATCCCAAGCAGGTTACGCACTGCCAGCACAGAGCCCAATGGTGGAGCTCAAACTCAAGAACCGTGAGATCATGACCTGGGCCGAAACCAAGAGTCAGATGCTTAACCAACTGAGCTACCTAGGCAACCCTAAGATTTTATTTTTTAAAGTAATCTCTACACCCAATGTGCAGCACAAACTTACAACCCTGAGATCAAGGGCTACGTGCTCCATGGACTGAGCCAGTCAGACACCCCTGAAAATCAGGATCTTAATATTAGCTTAATTTTATCTATAGTTACAAAATACTTACCTCAACAGCATCAGGTGTTCGACAATTCTGGTTTGATGCTCCTACACACTCTTTCACTGTAAGGGGATCTACCAGCCAAAGAGCTACTGTAGAAGGCCAGTTTCCTCCCAGATTGGACACAGTGTTTAAAAGGGTCATGTATGTTCCTCCAATAAGTGGATCACTAACCTTTGCATTGAAAGCCATTATGGAAACATACATGCTATACAATGTAACCTACAAGGAAAATATAAAACATCTTTAGCATAATCAGACCTTATAAAACTACGGTCTGAATTAAGAACATCAAAATCACAAACCTAAAAATTAATTTTCATGACCCTTATTAAACTCAAATCAACAAAGATTTATTTAGTACCCACTATAGGGCAGGTCAGACCATAGCAATAAAAAGATGAATAAGACAACAGTCTGTCTGTGCCCTTGAAGAACTTGTTCTAGGCTGGGAAAATAAGAAATAAATAATTATGATGAAATACAGTAAGTAAGTAGAAGTACACACTTTGTGCTACTGGGGACCAAATAAATGAGATATTAATTCTACAATAAGTAGTCTACTTACTAATTCTACTTATTAATAGTCTACTTATTAATTCTACAATAAGTAGTCAAGGAAGGCGCAATAGAGAAAATGACAGATAGGGTGCCATCTAAGGATACATATAGCAATTAGCAAAACCCCATGTTTGTACTGTTTCTAAATACATCATATATACATATACATATACATATACATATACATATACATATACATATATAGAGATAGATAGATAGATATGTATACTACACATGTAAGCAATCAAATATCCAAAGGAACATGAATATACAATTATATACATACATATGTATATAATTTTATTTTATATCCATGAAAGAAAAATGACATTACAAAACTCATGAGACAAACTAAAGAGAAAAATCTCCTTAAGAGGCAAGAATTAACCCTCCATTTAGGAACATGGAAACAAACCATGTTTCCAAAACTGTATTCCTTTGAATACTGCTTCATGGGATGTTCATAGAAAAAGGAGTTCCAAAGACAAATAAGACTGAGAAACACTAAGTTTCACAAAAAATAAATAGGTCTCTTTCACTATAGGTCTCTGAAAGCCTTTAGGATATAAACGCCCTAAGGGCAGGGATATGCACTGTTATATTTTAGTGCTTAGAATGGTTCCTGGCATGGAACAGGTGTCCGATTAATATTTGTTGAAAGAATGATTAAGATGCTACATAAAGAGAGGTTATGTCATGTATCATTTATTTCTCAAATTTACGTGCCATTGTACTATTTTTCCCAGAAAGCATCCGGCTGTCTGAACAATCAACAACACTTTAGAAATTTTTTTTTATGAAATCCAAAGCCAAACAAATGATTTTGGATTACTTCACTGTAGTTTTCCTTTACTTACACAGAGAGTGAAACATTTACTAAGCTAAAGTACTACTTTAATTTTAATGTTTTATTTATTTTTGAGAAAGAGAGACATAGTTTGAGTGGGGGAGGGGCAGAGAGAGGGAGACACAGAATCTGAAGCAGGTTCCAGGCTCTGAGCTGTCAGCACAGAGCCTGACTCGGGCTCGAGCTCACAAACCATGAGATCATGACCTGAGTTGAAGTCGGACGCTTAACCGCTTAACTGACTGAGCCACCCAGGTGCTCCTTAAAGTACTTCTTTAAACATACAGTTATTTGGGGTGCCTGGGTAGCTCAGTCGGTTAAGCATCCGACTTTTGATTTCGACTCAAGTCATGATCTCACAGTTTGTGAGTTTGAGCCCTGTGCTGGGCTCTGCACTGGCAGCATGGAGCCTGCTTGGGATTCTCTCTCTCTTTCCCTCTCTCTCTCTGCCCCTCCCCTGCTAGCACACACACACACACACACACACACACACACACACACACTCTCTCTCTCTCTCTCTCAAAATAAGTAAATGAACATTAAAAAAAATTTTAATAAATAACTAAAAATAAACATACAATTAGTTGGACAGATCCATTATGGAGTTCTCCTAAATGAACTGTATGCAAAAAATTATTGAGATAACTTGGTAGCCATATTTTTAGGTTTTAGTTAAAAAACAAGTGAAGAATTTATAGATACAACTTTCAAAGAATTTAAACTAGGTTCCAGAGAAAAATCCAAAGTGACTCTTAAATATAATTGGTAATAAATGCAGTCAAGTCCCAAAGTTTACTGCTGGGAGTCTACAGTTTAGTGATGGCAAAACATACCTAATAAAGAAAGAGAAAGCATATTAACACACAACTTCCAACATCACAAAGAGTCAGTCATAACTTTCAATACAGAATCTAAACTGAAAACCTGGGATCTCTAGCTCAGTAGCCATCATTTCTCAGTACTTTCAGAAAGAAAAGGCATGTGGAATAGAAGAAATAAAGAACCCAAGTTTACACACGGACTGGGGGATACTTAGTAAGGGTAGAATTACTGGCTTTGGAATAAATTCTGTAATGTAACAAACACTGGTTGAATGGACAAAAAAAATGAAGAAGAAACTTTCTACAAATAGAGCTCAATAAATCAAAAGCCACTAGGTTTAAAGTTCATTGTTAAATAATTTCTTCAGTGTCAGATTCATGCTTCGGTCTTAAAATTTATCATCATTATTTCAAGGCAACTTTAGAAAAATGTCTTCTTTATTTGCCAAAAACAGTTTACTTCCTGAGAAAACCATGGCAAACTTACCTGATGTAACGCGTAACTCAGCAGCACTATGATATAGTAATATACAGGGAATCCTCCTTGATGCTCGACTTTGGGAGTCCACCAAACTAGTAGAGCATATTCTAATCCAAGCAATAATCTATAGACAAAGAAAGACACATGGAGTTTACTTCCATTAACGTTAAAAAATAGTAACAAAAACAGAAATCTGTATGCTTACTATGTGAAAGAAGCCTGCTATCTAAAACCTGTTAAGAAGTTAAAAAGAGATAAAAGTGCATTTAATGATATTGCAGTTGAAGACGTTTTTCAAGTCTTATTCATATATACTTTACACACAGGCATTAATGATACTGACGAATATTACTCATTTAACCTTTCTTATATAGTAAGGTTTTATTTCATTGTTACCTGTAGGGCATGGCTTTGTAAAATATGTTTAGTGGCTGGGGACCTGCAGTGTATTTGCTGATAATCAGAGGTAATATTATCTGCAAAGGAACCATTGGAACTGCCAATAAGGCTAAATGTTCTTTGGGTACTCCCTCTTCTACCAATTTCAGTCCTGTTACTGCATCTGCTGCTGAAAAACCAATCTGCAATGTAAAAACAAAAAGTATTTTAATTTGTAACTTACAAAATATTTTCCCCCAAGCATATGTAAGTTCTCCGAGACCTCAATGTCATTACTGATTTACAAGAAAATAGATTATTCTATCTGGTACAACAATCAAATTATGGAAGGCACACTTTGTCCTGTGGTCTACTAACAATATTCAGTGAGAACAACTGAAAATTCAGCACTTTTAGGAAATGCAGATGCTTGTAATTACTATTAAATTTCAAAAACTTTAATGTCTTAAAATAAACAACGTTCAAACCCAAACTTACTGATCTCTATGTTTTTAAGTTTAAAAAAAAAGCTTTTAATTGACTCCAAATAAAATCTGGCTAAAATGAAGAATCACTGGGGCACCTGGGTGGCTCAGTCGGTTAAGTGTCCAACTCTTCGTTTTGGCTCAGGTCATGATCTCATGGTTCATGGGTTCAAGCCCCACGCTGGGAACTGCACTGACAGCACAGAACCTACTTGGAATTCTCCCTCTCTCTCTCTCTCTCTCTCTCTCTCTCTCTGTCCTTACCCCACTCATGCTCTCTCTCTCTCTCAAATAAACTTAAAAAAATTTTTTTAATAAAAATAAATAAAATGAAGCATCACTGCCACACAAATACATTTTGATGATTTCTGACTAATCATAATAAAATTTCCAAAAATATTTAACATTTCAAAAGTAATTCCAAGAAAATATTATACTTGAAGGGCTAAATGAGAGGGAAGAAAAATTATAGATTAATTTTTAAAAAAGCAAAAGCCAAAAAACAAACCAAAAAAAAAAAAGCAAAAACAAACAGAGTAAGAATGCTAAAAGCAGTGAGTAAAAGTTTGGGGTGAAATAAGATATTTAGAGAGTCTCAAAGTATCTCTTCATAAATTATTTTTTAATTACAAAAAGAAAAATAGTAACTTTACAATGGGTTATCTGAATAATCAAAGTTAATAACGGTTAATGGGATAAAGGGACATGATAAGGCTCCTGATGTAATTCTCTGAAGTCATCAATATTTGCATAACATGAACCTCAATATGAAGAAACATCAGTTACACATAAATGGGATGCCATTCTACAGAATAATTGGCCTGTATGTTTTAAAAATATCAGGTCATGAAGGACAAAGAAAGGCTGATGCCAGCTAAATCCACTGTGTGATCTGGACTGGAGCCCTGACCAGGAAAAGTAAAGTTATACAGGCTGTTATTGGGACAACTGGTGAAATTTGGATATAGATTGTGATTAGATAATAGTATTATATCAATTTCAAATTTCTTCCTTTTTATTTTTAATTTTTTTAAGTTTATTTATTTATTTTGAGAGAGACAGAGAATCAGTGGGGGAGGGGCAGAAACAGAGGGGGACAGGGGATCCATAAAGGCTCTGTGCTGAGAGGAGAGAGCCTGATACGGGGCTCAAACTCACGAACCGTGAAATCATGACCTGAGCCCAAGTTGGATGCTTAACCAACTGAGCCACCCAGGCACCCTAAACTTTTTAAATTTTTAATTAAGTTGTGGCTTGGAAGAGAAAACCTTTGTTCTTAGGAAATACATACTCAAGGCATTTATGGATAAAGGGGCACATAATATGTACAAATTAATACTTCAGAAGAAATATATGATAGAGCACAAATCTACAGAATACAGAAAGTGGAATTAAATGTTAACAATTGGAGGATTTGAGTAACGATATATGGGAAATCTTTCAACTATATAAACAAATTTTCAGTAAGTGTGAATCAATACTAAAAAACTTTTTTTTTTATTAGTTTTCTTTTTTTTTGAGAGGCAGAGAGAGACAGAGCACGTGTGGGGGAGGGGCAGAGAGGGAGACACAGAATCCGAAGCAGGCTCCAGCCTCTGAGCTGTCAACACAGAGCCTGACATAGGGCCCAAACTCACAAACCGTGAGATTATGACCTGAGCCGAAGTCAGACACTCAACCAACTGAGCCACCCAGGCACCCCCTAAAAAACATTTTTTAAAGGAATTATAATAGTATGCACTTTAACTTCTTGGAATGGAGCCAAAGGGCAAATTTCACCATGGAAGAATTAAAGGTCAAAGACATTTCACTTAACTCCAGAAAAGGATTTCACTATTTCACCCACTGTCTTTGTAAATATTAGATATACAGACTAACTTCAACATTTACTCTATCTTAAAAGTGCTATAGTAGGAGATATTTGTAGTACAAATATCTAACAAAACACCCAGCATATATAAAACTTCTACAAATTTAAAGAATAAGGTAGCTCTGGATATTCAAATGGCCAATAACCATATATAAAGATGCTCAACTTCTTTAGTCATCAGAGAAATGCAAATTATAACCAAAATGGGATTCCACTACACACCCACCAGAAAGGCTAGATTTGAAAGGACAAAATATGTCTTCTCAAGGCTGTGAAGCAACTGGAACTCTCTTACACCACTGGCGGTAGGGAAAAGTGGAAACAACCACTTCAGAAAACTGTTTGGAAGTATATACTAAAGCATTTCTCGTGACCCCACAATTCTATTCCTAGGTATTTACCCATCATAAATGTGCATCCGTGTTCACCAAAAGTAATGTATATTTTTTATGAATATTCATATTTTATTTTTAATTTTAATAAAAATACAGTCCAAAAGTAGAAATAACTAAACATTTGGTGATAGAATGGATAAATAAATTGTAGCATATTTATATAGTGGGATATTATAAACAATGAGATGAACAAACTGTTGCGATAAATAGCAATATGGATAAATTATACAAATATCACATTAAGTGGAAGAATTCAGAAGCCAGACATAATACATATGGGATATTCCAATGATTATAAAACTCAAAAGCAGAGAAAACTATCCTAACACATTAAAAGTTAGAAGAGGTGTTACTTTTGGCCAGGTTTACTTTAAAAGGGGGACATAAGGGGCACCTGGGTGGCTCAGTCGGTTAAGCGTCTGACTTCTGCTCAGGTCATGATCTCACGGTTCGTGAGTACGAGCCCCATGTCGGGCTCTATGCTTACAGCTCAGGGCCTGGAGCCTGCTTCTGATTCTGTGTCTCCCTCCCCTCAGCTCCTCCCCTGCTCACACTCTGTCTCTCTCTCAAAATAAATAAAGATTAAAAAAACAAAAGTTTTTTTTTAAAATAAAAGGGGGACATAAGATTCTTATACATTGCTGGCAACAGTATAACTATAATCTTTTAAAAAGCAATTTAGCAATCATATTCACTGATCCACTAATTGCCTATTTAAGAATCTACTGAAAGGAAATATTCAGAATGTATATGCACAAAAAATAGTCACTAGTGCATTTTTATAATTAAAAAACGTAAGCAAATTAGGGGCACCTGGGTGGTTCAGTCAGTTAAGCGCCTGACTTGGGCTCAGGGCACGATCTCACAGTTCGTGAGTTTGAGGCCCACATTGGGCTCTCAGCTGTCAGCACAGTACCCACTTTGAATCCTCTGTCCCCCTCTTTCTCTGCCCCTCCCTGCTTGCAATCTCTCAAAAATAAACATTTTTAAAAAATTAAAATAAAATAAGCAAATTAAATGTACAACAGAAAAATGAGTAAATTGCAGCAAATCGATATACTATAACAATTACATAGGTATAAAAAAGTATGTTTTCAAAATAAATGTTTTTAAATTTTTTTTAATGTTTATTTTTGAGACAGACAGAGCATGAGTGGGGAAGGGCAGAGAGAGAGGGAGACACAGAATCCAAAGCAGGCTCCAGGCTCTGAGTTGTCAGCACAGAGCCCGACACAGGACTCGACCTCATGAACCATGAGATCATGACCTGAGCCGAAGCTTAACCAACTGAGCCACCCAGGCACCCCTCAAAAATTATTTAATGATAAGGAACATGGAGTAATAAGACAAAAATGAGATAAAAATTATATATTCTATGATCCAATTCCTTTTATTTACATGCATATTTGTATATATATATATATGTATATAAATACACATCTATATTATTAATTGGTTGATTATAACATTAATTATATTTACATATGTAAAGTATACACACACGGAAAAAAGAGTGCTGGAAGAAAATATACCAAAGTGTTACCAATGATTATCTCTAAATGATGTAATTAGATAATATCTTCCTTGAACTTTTCATTATTTCCTAAAGTTGAATCTTAAGTTTAACCTTCCCAATGTTTCCTTTCAAAAACAATGAGGCTCCAGATTTTACTTCAGGAGTGTCAAAAGACACCTATAAACTGTTTATGTAGATAGCTTTAAATATGTAATATGAAACTCCTATAACTGATTTCAGATTCTAGGAATATTATTTCTAACACTACTAATATTTCACTATAACAAAATATACTTACCTTTCCTCTAGCATAATATCTTTAAAAATGTTTTTGGACTATAAAATTAGGACATCTTAATACAGAAAACATAAAGAATAAAATAAAAGTCACCAAAATGCCCATTTATTTATGGTATATTTCTTTCCAACATTAAAAAAAATAAGTCAACTGATTTTTAAATAGATTTCTAATGCTTATATATTTCCATATCTTTGTAGATCACATTCTATGTAAATAATTATAATACTTTTGATACTAAATGTATGTTCATTATAACAGCAGTGAACTATTATTTTTTTCAAGGCATTCATTTCCATACCAAGCAATAATACCATTCATTAGATAAAATTTCACATTTGTTAGAAGTATTTCAAATTGGCATAATTCTTTTCAAGATCCCAAGAGAGTTAGCTTACTTTGAAATTACATTTGATATCATCACACCTTTTAAAACAAATTTAATAAACAGAAAATACTGCTTTATATTGTTAAATTCTAATAGTAGCAGGAAGGGACTTATGATATGAAAAGGCAAAGGAAATATTCCATGATATTGGTAATTCTAGCAGAGTGGTAAATTTTGCTTTATAAATCTCTTACCTTTGCAGTTAGAATCAGAAGGCAAAAGGTCAGAACTGCTGGCATTTTTATAATTGCAAAAAGCAGCTTGTAAGTATCTGTGATCCCTTGAGTTTCTTCTTTTCCTACTGATACTTCTTTGTTTTCTTTTTTCAGAAGGGCAACTAGAGTTGTTGTTATCAAAAATACAGTTCCCCAGAAAAAAAGGAAATCTGAAATTAAAAAGTTAAAATCTATTAACTTTTTAAATTTATTTTTAAGAGAAAGAGAGAGAGAGAGTGTGAGCATGGGAGGGGCAGAGAGAAACGAGACACAGAATAAGCACAGGTTCCAGGCTTTTGAGTTGTCAGCACAGAGCCCCATGCGGGGCTCAAACTCATAATTCATGAGATCGTGAAGTGAGCTGGTTGGACGCTCAACTGGCACCCCTGTTAACTAACTTTTGAACTGACATACCTGCGTTGATACTAAATAATTCTGTATACAACTTTACTTCAATTAAGTGGGGTTTTTTTTAATATTTATTTTTGAGAGAGAGACAGAGACAAAGCACAAGTGCGAGAGGAGCAGAGTGAGAGGGAGACAAAGAATCTGAAGCAGGTTCCAGGCTCTGAACTGTCTGCAGAGCCAGACACAGGGCTCAAACTCATGAACCGTGAGATCATGACCTGAGCTGAAGTCAGACGCTCAACCGACTGAGCCACCCACGAGGCCCATCAATTAAATGTTAAAAAAAAAAAAAAAAAAAAAACCAATACTTAGGTGTTCAAGGCAACAAACATATCAAGCATAGCAGATAAACAGTCCTGGCTCTGTTGAACATATATTAAACAGACAAAATAAACAGTGATGTCTAACAAGGAAAAAGAAATGGAATGCAGATATTTGTGGGCTGAATGAAACCAAAGTCTATCATGTCATTTTCAAGGAAAGTGTGAGCTAGGGGTGACCGATGATTTTCATATACCATATGATCCATCAGTCATATTTATTTTTTCTAAGTTTATTTGTTTGTTTATTTATTTAATCTCTACACCCAACGTGGGGCTCAAACTCACAATCCTTAGATCGAGTTGTATGCTTTTCTACATAAGTCATACTTAAGCACAGAAGCCATTTCAGTTCTTTATTGAATTGTGACAACTTAGACAACAGATGCTCATTTACATTTTCCAACTTTTATTTTTAAACTTTCTAATGTTTTTATCTGTTTAGGAAAATAGGCTTCAATAGTGTGATACAGAAGGAATTTCCTCATTACTTGTACATGCACAATGGGGACAAATGAAGAGTACTGTTTGGGTTGTTTCAGTGAAAGACAGCTGGGCAATTAGCCATTTTTTTTTTTTAACAAATTAAGCACAGGGAATGAATAATTTCTGGAAGCTTCTGTGTAATAATTAAAAGTAATAGTAGTATTAGAGGCACCATTTATTAAGTGTGCATGTGTCACAAATGTGCTAAGCATTTTACCTATGTATTTTTTTTTAATTTTTTAAATGTTTATTTTTGAGAGAGACAGAGACAGAGTGCAAGTGGGGTAGAGGCAAAGAGACAGAGAGAGAGAAAAAGAGAGAGAGAGAGAGAGAGAGAGAGAGAGAGAGAATCTGAAGTAGACTCCAGGCTTTGGGCTGTCAGCACAGAGCCCAATGTGGGGCTCGAACTCACTGACCGTGAGTTCAAGACCTGAGCCTGAAGTCGGAAGCTTCACCGACTGAGCCACCCAGGCACCCCAGGCATATGGAATTATCTGTTTAGACCAATTTCACCTTACCATTTTTTTAAAGATTTATTTATTATTTAAATTTATTTTTGAGAGAGAAAGACAGCGAGCAGGAGGGGGGCAGAGGGAGAGAATGAGAGAGAGAATCCCAAGCAGGCTCTGCACTGAACGTGTGGAACCAGTGGGGCTCAAACTTACAACTCTAAGATCAAGAGTCTCCTGCTCTACTGACTGAGCCAGCCAGGCATCCCTCACCTTATTACTTAAATGATTCTTTCTTTGTTATCTCATTTGATTTTCACAGCAAACATGTGAGACAAGCAAAGCAGGCATTACTATTATGTGGGTACACGAGGAAAAGAAGCTCAGAATATTTAAATCTTTGCCAAAGTTCAAATAATTAAGAGGCAGAATTTGAACCTAAATCTTCTGAATTGGAGTTTCATACTCTTTCAATTATTTCACACTGCTTGCACAAAGATTTTTTTAAAAGTTAATGTTGAAATAAGAATCCACTAGAACTGGCTAATTATTCAGTCTCCACAATGCTATTCAAATTATGCGAATTAAAGAAACTAAGTCTTTAAACATACATGGAAATTTGTTTTTTGGAGTCAATTCTTTTTTCCACCATCAGAAATTTATAATTAATTTTAGATGTTAAAAGAAAAATATGAAACATTCTTAAACACAAAGGTATCCATTTTATTTATTTTTTCTAATGTTTTTTATTTATTTTTGACAAAGAGAGAGAGACAGAGCACAAGTGGGGGATGGGCAGAGAGGGAGTCACAGAATCTGAAGCAGGCTCCAGGCTGTGAGCCGTTAGTACACAGCCTGACATGGGGCTCGAACTCGAGAACCACAAGATCACGACCTGAGTGTAAATTGTACACTTAACCTACTGAGCCACCCAGGCCCCCCAGGTAAGATTATTTCTAATTTCTTTGTGCTCTCTAAATAAAATAACAGTACATAGAAAGGAGGAAGTAGTGAGAACATATCAGTTCAGAGCCCTAATTCAAAGGCTTTCCCAATAGCTCACATGGAGAGAAGAATGAAGCCAACAGCTCAGAAAAAGAGGCTTAGCCACTGCCAGAAAATATATTAAGTTTTATGAACATAATTACCATAAATAGTAATTATCATTAGGCTACAGGCTATTATTTATTAACATTGCTTTGATGTTAGAGAACATCCATAGAGTGATATACCAACCATTGCAAAGATACTATTACCAAAAATAATCTAAATATTTCATTACTGAAATTTCATTCATATGTGTGTGTGTGTGTGTGTGTGTGTGTGTGTGTGTGTGTGTATGTATGATTAAGATATCAAAGCTGATGTTCATATTTCATAAACATGGCTTTTGGGCAAAGACCTATAGGACAAACAAAATATTCTGAAGTGGCCACTAAACCTTATCTAGTACTCCCATAAATGCAAAATTTAAGAGCATGTGCCAATTCACCAGTAACCAAGGATATAAATACCTAGCACATAAGTGCCTACTATGCCAAAGCAAAACATAGGAGAGTGCAATAAATCTTAAAGTCGCTCTCCAAGACAAGTAGCATTATTCTCACTTAAAAAAAAATTTTTTTTAATGTTTGTCTTTATTTTTGAGACAGAGAGATAGAGCATGAGCAGGGGAGATGCAGAGAAAGAGGGAGACACAGAATCGGAAGCAGGCTCCAGGCTCTGAGCTGTCAGCAGAGCCTGACACAGGGCTCGAACTCGTCTACTGCGAGATCTTGACCTGAGCCAAGTCAAACGCTCAACCGACTGAGCCACCCAGGCGCCCCTTATTCTCACTTTATACACAATGAAACAGAATTGCAGTCTACAAAGTGCCAGAGGTGGGTCTAAACTAGATCTGATTCTAAAGCAATAATATCTCTCATTTTACTACCCAGATGCTCAGATACACCTATCTACAGCAATTAGGCTCTTTCATATCAACCAGATATGCCTGAGAAGATACCCGTTTTAGCTCCATGAAGTCTGGAACATAGATTCTTCAGTATACTCCTTTAATCTGGCTACTTATATTCCCCGTCCTCACTTCCAATCTCCCCATATGGCAGTATGGCAAAGGGTATGCAAAGCCATAGAATAAATAAACATGGTACATCTTCCTAAATAATTCATTTTACTCAACAGTTTAGAGGGAAGCCTTTTTTTGTTTGTTTTTGAGAGAGAAAGTGGAGAAGGGGCAGAGAGAGAAAGGGACAGAGGATTCTGAAGGGGGGCTCTGTGCTGACAGGCTGACAGCCGCGAGCCCAAGGTGGGGTCGAACCCACAAACCGTGAGATCATGCCCTGAGCTGAATTCAGATGCTCAACCGCCTGAGCCACCTAGGCGCCCCTAAAGGAAAGCCTTTTTAATGAAAAAAAAAACAAAAACAAAAACAAAAAAAACAAAAAAAAACAGGGATGGCAAAATTTCCAAGAATTTTTAAGATAAAATATCAGACTTCAAAAGCTTTTACATTTTCAAGGCTTTGGACTAGATCCCCAGACAATTTTGGACTAGGTGTAGATTCACTCTGCCACCATCAGAAGAAATAGAAGAATTAAGTAATATTGTCTGTTACAACCATCCTTGTCTCAGATGAAGATTCCCTCTCCAACTCTCATACTATGGAAGTTAACTTAAGTCCTTCAGAAGTCAGTGACAGGAAAGCAAAACTTCAACTTTGTTCTAAATGTCAGGCCTTCCTTTCACCTTCTTGCTTTTGGCACAGCTCTCTATTTCACACGTTAGAGCGTGAAGGGACTGTAGACACCCATTATCCAGTCCAATGCTCTCATTTTCACAGGGCAGGAAACTGAAATAGAAATAGTGTATTTGGCCCTGGGTCACCACCTGATTCTTAGCGGAAACTGACCTTTCTATGCCACAAATCTCTCTTTGAAACATTTGCTCAAAATATCCATGCTGTCGTAGAGCCCTCCCAGAAAATATTATTTGATTATACAATATAGTCATATCTGATTTGGGGATTAGGCTTTTTAAAAGACAGCAATGTAATGCAAAACTCAAAATACAAAGAGGTTTTGAAACCTTCCTAATCCCTTAGTTTTCCTAACCCCTTAGGAAAATGAAGCCATGTTTGAGATCACATACCTTTTCATTAACTCCAGCATTAGATTTTCCTCTGGGGTAGAAGAGATTGTTTCTTCAATCAAGCATTGGATTAAGCAGCTATCTTGCTATTTTGAGCCATCTTGTCCCAACATTTGGGCTCAAACTCAGCCCAAGGTTCAAGGCTGAGGCTGAGAAACCAATAGATTCAATGCTCCCATCTCATGCTAACTCTGGGCCTCTATCACTGGATGGATGGAAGTGAATCACTCTTTTAATTTTTTAAAATATGTTCTGGTCAGGCACAAAATCTATTTTACACATATACATATATCTCTACTCTGATGCTATGATAGGTTCTTGCATTCAGCTTTTGTTTAACCTATATCTTGACACCCGTAAATCATTTTTTGTAAGCTGAATTTAGACATTTATAAAACAGTAGACAACGAACATTCCAAACTACCACATGAGATGCAGAGTACATTCAAATAGCTTAAATTAAAAATAATGATAACATCAAATGCTGACAAGGATAGAGAAACAGAATCATTCATATATTTCTGGTAGGAAGACAAAATGGTGTATCCATGCCAATCTGGAAAAAAGTTTGGCACTTTCTTTCAAAATAAAAATGGACTTACCAGAAACCAGCGTTTGCATACTTGGGCATTCATCTCAGAGTAATGAAGACTTATTTTCACATAAAAATAGCCCCAAACTGGAAACTACTCAAATCCCCTTCAATGGATGAGTGGTGAAATAAACCATGGTATGTCTAACAAATGGAATAGTTCTCACCAAGAAAAAGCAACAGATCACTGATACATGCACCAACCTGGATGAACCTCAAAGAAATTATGCTAAGTGAAGAGAGCTAATCTCCAAAGAACATGTACCAAATGATTTCATTTGCATAACATTTCTGAAGTAACATAGTTATAAAGATGGAAAACAGATTTGTAGCTTCCAGGGGTTAGGGATGGAGAGGAGGAAATGGGTATAGCTATAAACAGGCAACACAAAGGAGTCTTGTGATGGTATATTTGAGTATCTTCATTGTGGTGATGGTGGTTATGCAAGGCTACACATGATGAAATTACACAGAGCTACTCACGTGCACACACATAAAAGCAAACACAAATGAGTACATGTATAATTGGTAAAATCTGAATAGTGGTATGGATTGCACCAATGTCAATTTCTTGGTTTTGAGATTGTACTGTAGTTATGTAAGATGTTAATGGAAGAGGCTAGGGAAGGGTGCATGGGATTTCCTTAAACATTTCTTTGCAACCTACTGTGAATCTATAATTATTTTAAAACTAAAAATTTTTTTAAATTAATGGGAAATTTAAGAACACAAAGATTCTTTCTTTTTTGTTTTTTTAAGGAAGCAAAAATTATAAAACTGGGGTAGGAATAAGAAATATAGGTCTCAAATACAAGATAATATAAAGCAATCAAAAAAGAAGTCTTTAGGTATTTTGAAATCACTTATTCTGTAGTTTTAATTGATCACCATTGGACTTCAGCCAGTAAGGACTGTGTTCAAAAGTGAAGGGAAAGAATGAAATTTAAAAAATAATAATAATAGATAGCACCAAACCAAGGAATAGAAATGGTGGAAGGTAACTTATATCTTGCCTTTTGAATATGTACCCCATTCTTTAAAGTTACAGCATGCACACTCATGTATAAATTTTATTCTTGTGACCTCCTATACTAATATAGTATATACAATGTAAAATAAAAAGCCCAAATTAAAGGATATGAAGTAATTATTTAAAAGAATGAAATTAAAGAACATGTACAGAGGTACCTGCCTGGCTCATTTGGTAGAGCATGTGACTCTTGATTTCAGGGTTGTGAGTTTGAGTCCCACATTGGGTGTAGAGATTACTTAAAAACAAAATCATTAAAAAAAACTAAAGAAAGATCATGTATAAAATGCCAGATTTACCTAAGATTGTGTCTTTAAAAAACAAACAAACAAAAAACCAGGTGAAATAGGGGGCTTTATATATATATATTTTTCATTTTCTAGGAAAAGAACATCTTTTATAAGGTAAGTCTCTTTTGCTTTCTCAAATTATACTTTTCAGGAACACTAAATGAAGGTAGGAAACTGCTGGTAATTAGTCAGGTTCTATGATTCTTTCATTAATGAATTTATAGTAAAGACTAATTCAGTTGGTCTCTACATAAATTTTAATAAAATCAGAAGTGAAATTCAGAGTAAAATATATGCCAAATAAAATCAAATATTTTTTTGGTTTAGAGTGTATTTTGTAAATTGACTTTTCCATACAAAATCAATCCCAGAATTCTTTACTGAACAAAAAAAGCACAGCTTTGCCTTGTTTTAAAAAGAAAAAAGGCTCGTAAGACCTTTCTGGGGTGTGGGCTCCAGTTTTTAATATCTAATCCCTCCTGAATCTACTATCTCCAGTGTTCCTCCACTTATGTCACTTTATTACTAGCATCGTAACATTTGAAAATAAGTTCAAATCTGCTCAATTTGTGTGTATGGAGATGTACGATCCACCAGATTTATGGACGTGTTCCATTCAAGGCAAAAAGGGACTAATCTCAAGGATTTTATTTTATTTTTTTTTTACTTTTTATAAATACTACTTTTTAATTTTTTAATGCTTATTTATTTTTGAAAAGAGAGAGACAGAGTGTGAGCAGGGAAGGGCAGAGAGATAGGGACACGCAGAATCTGAAGCAGGCTCCAGGCCCTGAGCTATCTGCACAGAGCCCAATGTGGGACTTAAAACTCACGAACCATGAGATCTGTGACCTGAGCCGAAGTCCGATGCCTTAACGGACTGAGCCACCCAGGTGCCCATAAATATTACTTTTTAAATGATTATACAGTAAACCTAAAATTTTTTGGTGTACAGTTCTATAAACTTTAAATCACTGCGACCATAATCAAGATATGGAACATTTCTATCACTCCCCAAAACTCCCTCATGCTGTCACTCACTTATAGTCACCTTTTCCTCACCCACCATCCCTAGCAACTGCCTATCTGTTCTCCACCTCCACAGTTTTATCTTTTGAAAATGCAGGAAAATATTTTAAGTCTAGATATATATGCTAAAGAATGTACTACAGCCTATTTAAAAATAACTGGTCTATCTAGAAATGGGTCAGTTGGTCCTGTCCACATTCTAAATAGCATTTCTAGTCACATAAAATATATTAATGAGTTCTGTTTCAGAAAGCAAAGAAATTTGTCACTAAGTAAGAATTAATTGGTCCTGCTCACTTCTAGTTCAAAGGAGTATCTTACAAATACTGTTTTAACTATATTCATTGCCAGTTTGATTAGTTTTCTTTCAGCATCATTTTTTCCAAAACATCTCCTTTTTTTTTTTTCTGATTGACTCCTCTGCGCATACCTACCTATAGACAAACCAATCCATAAGCTCTAAATATGTTTAGCTCTCTTCTCCAGTATCAGACTAATCTACTTCCTGCCCAAACTCAAATACCTTGCTCCCTATCCCAATCACTTCTATTCATTGTTGTTACCACTGCTTCTAGAGGAATGGGTTGCAACTACCAGTTCACAGATTGGATCTGGCCTAAAGACAGAATTCATATGAATCTAATTAATCATTTTTTAAATGACAAAATAAAAAAGGGATTTCTAGTTTCTCTGAACGCAGATAAGATCCAGCAATTGTAGGATCCTATTGCCACAAGACAAGAGTTTATTGAAATTGAAACTTGCATCTTTACATGGGCATGAGTTTTTCAGGTTACCACTCTCCCCTCCAAACCGTACATCCTGTACCAACTGACTTGATTCACTTCCACTGTCCATCATTTTGGTTTGTAAATTCCCATTACAAATTCCCTGGGAGCAGAGAATTTCCAGGTCTTATTCATCAAATTTTAACACCTATCATATCGCTAGCACCAAATAGGCACTGAGTGAATAAATGCTACACGTTACTTAAAAAAACAAAAAAATTTTAATCTGTCATTTCTAGACCATCAGACGTTCCAGAAGAGGGCTGATTGGGCTGATGTTTTCAGACATCAGCAGTCAGAGTGCTACTTTTCTCTAGTAGAAAAGCCCAATCAGCACAAATTGTATTTAGGTTTTAAGGTTTTTCCTGAGGTGTCTTCCTAGTTTCCTAACAACTATAAGAAAGACACTAGTTAAGTCTTTTGTAAAAGAAAGTGTGGATCCTCTGCTTTACACAATTTGGCTTTCAAGTTTCCTAAGAATGTTCTATGTTCAGATAGTGGGGGGAATCCTGTATCTCTACCTCCAACTAGGCGCTTGACCTAGTTTCTTTATCTATAGGAATGAATTGAGATGGTAACTAGATTTACTGTGAACATTGTGTAGTACATACAAAAATTGAATTATGCTGTACACCTGAAACTAATATTACTATCTAACAATTTTACCTCAATTAAAAATATCAGTTTCCACAAATACAAATCAGAATCTAAATTACAAAAAAAAAAAAAGAAAGAAAGAGAAGAAATTGAAATATACAATCTTTTCAAGTCATAAAACTATGTTCCAATCCCCGTGTTTTTCTGGGTTACTTTCATCATCTGTTCTAACTTAAAACGATGTCTCTTTTGGATCCCCAAAATCCTTGAAAACCAAACAGGGCAGGCCAGTAAAAGCTCACTTCTGAGTTCAGGACTGCCTTGGATCCCTGAAGGGGCCAAAAAGCCAACTTCTGCATAATCAAGTCTTTGTTTCCAAAGGATTCCATTCTCATCTTATCCTTCATGTTCTAAATTTATTATTTAGATTGCTGCTTTCTAAATGGCAAAAACTGGATTTTCTCAATATATTCCATTTCTATTTATCTGTAACTTAAAACAAAGTCTTAATCAGAGAATATATTTTAAAATTCTAAAAAAGAATTATGCCTCCTTGTAATTATCTGATTTTTCTAAACATCTGCCTCAGTGTTTGGCTCTTCTTTTAATAACTAAGCAATTTTATTTCCTTCAGGATTCTTTCTATGCTCTTAAAATTCCAAAAAAAAAACCACATTTTTTTTAGTTATACTGCTACTACATTCCAGAAAGATCAAAACTATAAATATGATATGTACAATAATAAAAAAGTGAATGAAAACTCTTCAACTCTTAACTCTTAACACTTTAACTCTTAAGTGTTTGAGCTAAACACAGTCCTCTACTACAGACAGAAAACGTTAAACTGAAAAGTAAGCAGGGCGCCTGGGTGGCTCAGTTGGTTAAGCGTCTGACTTCGGCTCAGGTCATGATCTCGAGGTCCGTGAGCTCGAGCCCCGCATCGGGCTCTGTGCTGACCGCTCAGAGCCTGGAGCCTGTTTCGGATTCTGTGTCTCCCCCTCTCTCTGACCCTCCCCCATTCATGCTCTGTCTCTCTCTGTCTCAAAAATAAATAAACGTTAAAAAAAAAATTAAAAAAAAAAAAGTAAGCTATTTTTACAATTTCCTGGATATCAAAGTTCAAATTCCACAGAACAAACCGCTATTCAAAATAACAAATCAGTGTAAATAAAAAATCCAATGGCAGCACAATTCTGATCTTCCCATTGGGGAAGAGTTGTGGCCAAGAAAAGATAAAATTAACATGGCTCCTGAATGCATAATGGCATTCCTGGAATGATGTTTTATCAACCACTCTTAAAAGCACTAATTTGCCTAGTTAGTAATTTATTCCACAGCCTGTAAAATCTTGATTTCTCTTCTGAGGCTTTTCTATGTTAAGTAACACATCATTTCATTAGTCCTTCCTGGTGACATGCACAGTCCCAGTACCAAATGAAATGATGCACAAAAAGCAGTAAGGTGCTAATACAATGGACTCATAAAGTATTTCTAGGCAGAGAATTATCCAGAGAGCAGAAGCGGGACTCCAGAACGCTTGGAGACAAATCTGTTTAAGCTCAAAGCAATATCTCTCAACCATTTTTGGCCTCAAACCAACTAAGAAAATGTATAATGATCATTTTATCAGTAGTAGTAGCTCACTCGCAAATTGAGGAGGTAGAAAGGGGGTCCCTGGGGCACCTGGTTGGCTCAGTCTGTTAGGTGTCCAGCTTCAGCTCAGGTCATGATCTCAAAGTTTGTGACTTCAAGCCCCACGTCAGGCTCTGTGCTGACAGCTCAGAGCCTGGAACCTGCTTCAGATTCTAAGTCTCCCTCTCTCTGCCCCTCCCCCAGCTCACACTCTGTCTAAATAAATAAATAAATAAATACATGTTAAAAAAAAAAAAAAAGAAAAGGGGGTCCTTTATAGGGCCTATGGGTACAGAGGGAGTGTGTAAGATTTCAAGAGATGAGTAGTGCAGTTGTGAATCCCTCCATCCTCCACACTCCCTAAATTTATTACACAACCCTTACACTTCCCTCACCACACAACTAACCCTGACATTTCCACTGTTAGGAATCCCTAAGTTAGTACTGGGAAGATGAGAGAAAGTTTAACTGCTTAAATCTCAAGAGAATCTCTGAAATCCGTCATCATTACCAGAATGAGGAATTCTGGTAATACCATATTCCTGATGTTGGTTATTCCTACTATTGATAATTTTACTTCTGTTTCCTAATTGTTAGGACAGCTTTAAAAAAAAAATGAAAGAGAAAAGAAAGGAAAAGAGAAGGAAAAAGAAAAGAAAAGAAAAGAAAAAGAAAAGAAAAGAAAACTTTCCAGGGACATGTATTTTACTCATGAAGAAATGGGGAAATTTTGTAGAACTTACACAAAACTGCTTACTGAATAAACTTCAAACTCTTATTAGCAATTCAAAAAAAAATCTTACTAATTAGGTCACAACTTTTCTCTCATCTCCCAAACCCAGTCTCCACACCTGGTGTTGTGCATTCCAGAATTCCATTTATCCACCTCATGGAAGCTTATAATTCAACAGGGTCAACTGTTAAGCTGCAGTTTGAATCCTGGCTCTCACAAGCAGTTAGTGGCTGGCAACCCTGAGCTCCCCTTAAATGTTCACTTCTCCCATCTCTGTGGGTTGGACTCTGCTTAATTCACAGGAGGCCCTCAGAACTCTGTCACTCAGCCAACTCATTAATGATGAATAAATTAACCCTATTCTATTCACCAGAAGGCTAGAAGAGGTCTCTTGGTATAAGAGTAGAGGCAGAAATGAACCAGAAAGCAAGGAACTAGAAATCTCAATCCAACAAAAGAGAAAAGGGAAATGTGAACCACAGGAATCAGGCTGGATTCATGCCTTCACACTAGCCAAACTTTAAAAAAAAAGTGCATCTGTGTGTTAGTCAAGTGTCAGCAGCTCCCTAGACTTGAGAGTTTTGTTTGCCATTACACAACAATGTTATTGGATGAGCTACCTCTCCCTGCTCATTGCCCAGTATTCATCAATTATGACTGCTCCCATGTAGTCATTCTGGCTCAAGCTCATTTTAGTAGAAAACTTAACCTCGGGTAATCTCCCCCCAAAGCATCTCCAGTAAATTAAATTATGAGATTCCCTCCAACGTCACACCCTCTGTCAAAAGGATTCATAAACGTAAAATAATCCTCACCGCGTAATAGTTTTAAATACACTACCTGAAAGAGTAACGATTCCCCTGGGTTGAGGCTGAAAGCGCAAATATTTGTTACAAAAGTCGGCAGACTCAAGGGCCAAAAACAAAACATTGCCCAAAAAGTAGCCCGCTGTCTGGCCCACTGAATTGCAAGTGGAAGCATAACCCACGTTTTCCCGGGATAACATAGTTAACGCCCAACCATCCACAGCGATGTCCTGAGTGGCGGCCAGGAATTCAAACAAAAAGAATGTCACAGTGAGAGCAATCACATCGGGGGTTCTGCCATCAGTGTTCCCGAGCAAATGGTCCACCTGAGTGGACAAATATATCATGAACAGTCCCAGTATATACTGTGTAGGGACAAGCCAAGATTTGCGACGACCAAAGTTCCTAAAGTAAACTGCATCAACCAATGGGGCCCAGAGCAATTTGAGACTGAAGGGCCAAAAGACGAAACTGAAGAAAGCTTGATCTGTATAGCTAACATTTTTGCTCTGCAAAATGAGTGGGATGCTTCCTGCCAGGCCCAGTGGAATGCCCTGAAGCACGTAAAGAAAAAGCAACAGCAAAATGCTGCTTAATTCCGCCCGGCAGCTCCGTGGGGGTTTTGAGAAGTCACCAGTGCCGGTATCCCGCAAAAGAGCTTCTTTGTCCCCTTCCCCACCCACCAATTCCGGATGGCTGTCCTCCCAACCGCCTGGCGGCAGAGGACCGCTCTTCATATCCAGAGAGTGGTTGAAAGTCCCTGGGCGTCGTTGCCGACTGTTGTCCTTGTGGGAGATGGTGGGTGACATATCAGAGACGATGCAGAGCCCCGTCTGTGGGGTGCCGGGACTGAGCGTCTTGGATCCTCCTAGCCCCGGGTCCAAGGCTGTCGCTCTGGACCAGGGCCTCGATGGTTCAGGGAGGAGGACAGAGCGAGGGGCGATAAGGGCACTTCTTACAGTGGCCCCGAGTACTGAACCCAGGAGCCAGTCCCCTGGCTGGAGACCCAGGCGATGCCCAGGTAGGTGGCCCTCGCAACGGCGTCAAGGTGCCTGAAGGAGTCCCCCGGGCATCCGCGCCGGGCTCGAGGCTGGAGGAGAGGGCCGTGGTGCCACGATGGAAACGGGCCCTTAGCTTCAGCGAGACCGAACGGCCAGTCTCCCGACCCACCTCCAGTTCTCGCCGCCACCACTGCAGCTGACAGCACTTTCTCTACAGAACTCCAGCGAGATCAGGTAACTTCCTGCGTTGAGCCTCAGGAAGTGGTCCTAGGCTCAAATGAGTCCTGTCCCCGCCTCCAGAGCAAGCCGATCAGGGCATGCTCCCGAGACCGAGTTCGGAAACAACCGTTGGTAGGAACCCGAAACTCAGGCGATCGGGACCTCATGGGAGGATTAACGCTGGAGCACTTTGAGGCCTGGGCGGGGCGCAGCGCGCGCTCTGCTTCTGTGAGCGCATGCGGCCGTCTGGAAAGCGTGGGCCTCGGTCATTGGGCCCGCGCGGCCACGTGAGTGAGGGCTGGTTGAGCTAGGCCTGCGCAGGCTGCCTCTGAAGTTGCCGCGGTTGCGCTGGGGCTTGTAATTAGGTGGGGAAAGGCAATGCCCAAGCTTTGGGCCCGTAATTGTGTGGGGTCCTTGCTTTTGTGGGCTAGACAGAAACGGGTGGAGAACGGCTGAAGTTTACGAATGTCTTTATCAGCAGGCAAGGGTGCCCCAAAAAGGGTAATAAAAGGCCTGGCTAATGGAGAAGTGCGTGCCTGCATATTTATGGAATGAATGAAACTGCTCAGAGGTGCTAGGTTTCTCTGTACTGCGTTTCTTTCAGTGCAGTGGAATAAATGTAGTGGAACGGGGGCCGAATAATTAATTCGTTACATTGGGCAGGTTGGAATTATAAGATTCCATAACATCTTCCTTAATTTTGAGCGACCTAAAAGGTCTTATAAGAGCCAAATATTAAAATTTTGTTTCATGTTAACTCAATATGTATGCATTATTGAAATGATAAGGGAAAATAACCTTAGGGAACCAATAGCATTATTTGTAACGCATTGAAAATGCCTATAAAATTTTACATAAAATATTTACTTATGGTACATATTGTTTTCTATTGGGCAACTAATACTAAAAACAAAAATAACCTGTACTTAAAAAAAACGTACCTGGGGCGCCTGGGTGGCTCAGTCGGTTGAGCTGCTGACTTCAGCTCAGGTCATGATTTCGCGGTCCGTGAGTTCGAGCCCGGTCTCGGGCTCTGTCTGACAGCTCAGAGCCTGGAGCCTGTTTCAGATTCTGTGTCTCCCTCTCTCTGACCCTCCCCCGTTCATGCTCTGTCTCTCTCTGTCTCAAAAATAAATAAACGTTAAAAAAAAAAAAAAGTAACCTCAAACCATTTAAAAGATAAAACATGTTATTCCCGACCTCTCCCAAATATAGTTAAATGTTGCAATAGCTTCTCCATCTCAAGATTAATTTTTTTTGTTGTTTATTTATTTTGAGAGAGAGGGAGAGAGAATCCCAGGCAGGCTTGCACTGTCAGCGCAGAGTCCCATGCAGCGCCTGAATTCTCACGCACCCTGAGAACAGGACGTTAGCTGAAACCAGGAGTTGCAGGCTTAACCGACTGAGCCACCCAGGCACCCCTCTATCTCAAAATTATTAAGAAAAAGGTTGGTTTCCTGAAGACTGACATTAAAATTTTAACACAAAAAGTTACACATTTGTTAAATGTAGCCTGTTTAGACAGGAAACCAAACTATACAAATACTACATTTCTGAAAACTAATTTCATGCAATGTTTCAAGAAATTTTTTACAACTCTTTAAGGAATAGTTTATGAACTTACATTCTTCAAAGGTCAAGGAACTTGCTGAAATATTTTTTTTAAGTACATATGCATGGCACATAACTTGGATGATGGATTAATGTATTAGGAAGTTTAATACTAAGATATGTAAATAGAAGTTATTTCTAGTTCAAGACTCATGTTAGAAATTATTCATACTGTCTCCATCCACTTAAATATTGAAAAACAGCTTCTTCTGTATTCTTTACCCTAGGATCTCAGGGTAGTCATAATTAAATTCTATTCCATTTTTATTTATTTTTAAAGACTTTTTTTTCTTTTCTTTCTTTTTCTTTTTTTTCTTTTTTTTTTTTTAGAGTGGGGCAGAGGGTGAGAGAGAGAGAGAATCCTAGGTTCCACTCTCAATGCGGAGCCCAGCTTGGGGCTTAATCCCATGACCCTGGTGATCATGACCCGAGCCAAAATCAAGAGTGTGAGGCTCAGCAGACTGAGCCACCTAGATGCCCTGGATGTTTTCTTGTTTGTTTTTAAGTAAACTTCACATCTGACATGGGGCTTGAACTCAAGACCCTGTAATCAAGAGTCTCATGCTCTACTGACTGAGCCAGCTAGGTGCCGCATGCCAGAGCTTTATTTTTTATTTTTTATTTTTTTTAACGTTTATTTATTTTTGAGACAGAGACAGGGCATGAACGGGGGAGGGTCAGAGAGAGGGAGACACAGAATCTGAAACAGGCTCCAGGCTCTGAGCTGTTAGCACAGAGCCTGATGCAGGGCTCGAACTCACAGACTGTGAGATCACGACCTGAGCCAAAGTCGGCCGCTTAACCGACTAAGCTACCCAGGCACCCCCCTCCCCCATGCCAGAGCTTTAAATGTTACCATATGGCTATCCAAAGCTGACATTCAGTTGATAATACCACATCAAAAAGAGACCAAATCCTTTTCAGTCAAGTGCTCTTCTATAGGAGCTGAGTTTTAACCAAAAACAGGTTGAGGTGAGGTATGGGTCAGGAAATTCTGATTTGGAATATGGTCTGATCTTGGCTTAACTAAGGTATAAGAGACAATGTAATGTGATGCCAGATATTACACATAGTAAGTCAGGTGGTCATACGTAATACGTTCTCTGCATTTAAACCCTCAAGGCTTTTTAGAGGATCCATAAATAACAAACTGATTTCCTTTAACCTGATGTGGCAGTTTTATTTTAAAAATTTATTTTATTTTAATGCTTGTTTATTTTTGAGAGAGCGACAGAGCAAGAGCAGGACAGAGAAAGAGGGAGACACAGAATCCGAAGCAGGCTCTGGAGCTGTCAGCACAGAGCCTGATGTGGGGCTCGAACTCATGAACGGTAAGATCATGACCTGAGCCAAAGTTGGATGCTTAACTGACTGAGCCACCCAGGCATCCCATAATGTGGCAGTTTTAAAACATAGCTTCCAAAGTCTTTATCATTTCTCTCTTTAAAAAAATTTTTTTTTATTTTTATTTTTTTAACGTTTATTTATTTTTGAGACAGAGAGAGACAGAGCACGAACGGGGGAGGGGCAGAGAGAGAGGGAGACACAGAATCGGAAGCAGGCTCCAGGCTCTGAGCCATCAGCCCAGAGTCCGACGCGGGGCTCGAACTCATGGACTCACAGACCATGAGATCGTGACCTGAGCTGAAGTCGGACGCTTAACCGACTGAGCCACCCAGGCGCCCCTAAAAAATTTTTTTAATGTGGGGCACCTGGGTGGCTCAGTCGGTTAAGCGTCCGACTTCGGCTCAGGTCATGATCTCACAGTTTGTGAGTTCAAGCCCCGTGTCAGGCTCTGTGCTAACAGCTCAGAGCCTGGAGCCTGCTTCAGATTCTGTGTGTCCCTCTCTCTCTGACCCTCCCCTATTCACGCTCTGTCTCTTAATAATAAATAAATGTTAAAAAATTAAAAAAAAATTTTTTTAATGTTTATTTATTTTTGAGAGAGAGCGTGAGCAGGGAAGTGGCAGAGAGAGGGAGACATAGAATCAAAGCAGGCTCCACGCTATCAGTGCAAAGCCTAGTGTGGGGCTCAAACTCATAAGCCATGAGATCATGACCTGGGCCTAAGTTAGGTGCGCAACTGACTGAGCCACCCAGGCGCCCTCGTTTCTCCCTTTGAGAGGTGGAGTCTGTGTCCTTTCCCTGGGATCTAGGCTCTCTGACCAATAGCATACAGCTGAGGTGATGCTGGACTAATTTCCAGGTCCAGGTCTTAAGAATCTGGCAATTCCCACTTCCTGTCTCTTGAGACAGTCTCTTCTGGAACTGAGTACCATGCATTAAGGGAAGAACTATCTGGACAGGACCTAAAGCCCATGGCTCTCAGTTGCTGGCTGAACTCCCAGTCAGCAGCACCAACTTGGTTGCCATGTATGTGACTTATCTAGGAAGTGAATCCTCCAGCCCCAAGTTAAGCTATGCTTGCTGATGCCAGTGGAGCAGAGACAAGTCTTTACTGCTAAGCCATGCCCAAATCGCTATTTCTTTCTCAGAAGACCTTGTGGTAGTCTTGTGGGGCAGGCTGAGACACTCTTCTGCAAACCTGGACATGTTTCCCCACCAGGGTGTCAGTGTACCTCAGCAAATGTGGACCAGCTCTCACTATGAAAACAAGACTGATACTGCATGGGAACTTTAGCCTGTACTGTGATGCATAGCTATTCTTTTTGCATACTCATTGCTCAGTGCTCACTCACTTCTGGTAATGTCATTCTTTTTCCTGGTCTACCCTCATCAGGGTGTTCTGGTAAAGCTGGTGAAACTGCCCAACACAAACCTCCTGATGGTAGCCACGGTCCCTTCTTGCTTTCAACTGCTCCACTCCCGACTTTGCCCTTCTCCACTGCACATGCTTGAATGACCAGAGAGTGAACACAGGGTTCATTCTAGTCCTATCAGAGTCCACTGTATAGATTTGTTACAATTTCCAGCCAGTCTCAAATTGATGATACTGTCTATTTAGATTCTTTCTAGTTTGATGATTTGTTTTCACTATCCCCTTCCAAATTATTTATATATATGTATAATATAATAATATATCTAACATATAGCATTTACACACAGTACGATAATAATGTATACACATATATGTATATATTTTAGAAGTAAAATTTCTGGGTGAAAATGTATTTTTAAAATGTGATAAAGGAGCACCTGGGTGGTTCAGTCAGTTAAGCATCTGACTTTGGCTCAGGTCATGATCTCACAGTTTTTGAGTTCAAACCCCAGGTGAAGCTCTGTGCTGACAGCTCAGAGCCTGGAGCCTTCTTCAAATTCTGTGTCTCCCTCACTCTCTGCCCCTCCCCTGCTTGCACTCTCTCTCTCTCAAAAATAAACATTAAAAAAAATTAAAAAATTAAATGTGATAATATTGTCAATAGTCCTACAAAAATTTTTTGCCAGTTTACACTGTTTAACTTTGGTTAGTTCCATCTGCTTATCCTCATTAATCCTTTATTAATTAAATTTTTTAATGTTTATTTATTTTTTGAGAGAGAGAGAGAGCAAGCTGGGAGGGCAAAGAGAAAGGGAGAAAGAAATGCCAAGCAGGCTCCATGCTTTCAGTGCAGAGCCCAATGCTGGGGCTCGAACTGACTAACTGTGAGATCCTGACCTGAGCTGAAACCAAGAGTCAGAGACTTAATTGATTGAGCCACCCAGGCACTCCCTCATTAACCCTTTATATATCAAATTTTCAGCCTTCACCAATATGACAGGTACAAAAATGTGGTGTTATTTTAATTTGTATTTTTTTAATGATAAAAGCATACGTTCACATTTATTATATATGTATACATTTTTAAAAATTTCATTTATTTTTTCTGTGGTCTGAGGCTGAATCTCTCAAAAATAAGGTATAAATTACATCAAAAAATGTTTTCATATTATTTTATTGTTAGTTAATATCAACACAGTTTTTGTTCCTTTTCTGGTATTGTTGCAAGATTTTTTACCTCAGGACCCAGGATTCATTGACTTGCCACTTGGAAGAATGAAGAGGTGGACACAAAATGAATAGTAGGCAAAAGTTTATTAGAGTAGAAGATTTGAAAGAATAGTAGGAAAGCTCTCTTTACAGAGAGGGGACACTGGAAAGTGAATGCCGACCGACAATAGACAAGGGTCCTTGTTTTATAAGGTTCTGGTCGTCCCCCCTCTTCCCTTCCCCTTTGTTCCTTCTGAGGTCCTCCCTCATTGGCTGGACAACTTTAGGCGCTGGTTTGTCCATTCCTGAGTGGCTCGTTTCCTTTGTATGAGGGGTGGTCTATGGCCATACTTAGGTCTGTTGTCAAATTCCTGAGGGAAACCTGAGGGGGAGTAGGTGGTGTATGTTACTTGCTTAAGAGGAACCTTAAGCCCGAGGGGGTTTGCTGTGGTCAGACACTTGCAGCATTGTGCCAAAATATGTGTTTTTCCCACACGGGGACATCAGGTCCTAATCTTTTCCCTCTCTGCCTATGTATTCCTGTTTTTCCCTACCGTGGTATCCTATTTTTCCATTTGGAAGTTTGTGGAATTTCCTTTTTCTTAGAGTTCAGAATTTTCACCATGATGTATGAAGGTATGTGCATGTATGTTTTTCTATTAATCTTTTTTTTTAATTTTTTTTATTTTTTATTTTTTTTAACGTTTATTTATTTTTGAGACAGAGAGAGACAGAGTGTGAACGGGGGAGGGGCAGAGACAGAGGGAGACACAGAATCGGAAGCAGGCTCCAGGCTCTGAGCCGTCAGCCCAGAGCCCGACGCGGGGCTCGAACTCGCGGACCTTGAGATCGTGACCTGAGCTGAAGTCGGACGCTTAACCGACTGAGCCACCCAGGCGCCCCTATTAATCTTAATAAATACTTTTTAGGCCTTTGAATAAAGTTCCAAATCTTTCTTGAATTAAGGGAAGTTGTCTTTCAAAATATGTTCAGTTTTTCCATTCTTTTTTTCCTCTTTATTAATTCCTGAAAATCCTAGTAAACTTTTCATTTGTTGACTGGATTTACCTCTTAAGTTTTCTCTCAAAAATTTTTTTTTTCTTTTTGCTCTATGCTATTGGGAATTTCTAAACCAAGTCCTTCAAAGAAAAATTGGAAGTGTACAGTTAAAATTTGTACACTTTGGCAGGGCTTAGGGTAAGGAAGGGATGAATAGGTTGTAGAACATAGAGGATCTTTAGGGGAGTGAAGCTGCTCTGTATACTATAATGGTGGTTACATAAAGTAAATATTTGTCCACACCCATGGAAGTACACCCCAAGAGTCAGCCCTGATGTAAACTATGAACTTTGGGTGATGCTGGAAGCCGAGCTATCCAACCAGACTGATGGCAGGGCCCGGGCGGTGGACGGATGGGGACTGCAGGGCAGCCCGACAGTGAAGCTTCTTATACTCCTGCTTTTATGTAATTTGGCCTTAGCGTTGGTCGGGGCAGCCACCCTACCAATGAAAGTACCTGGGGATTTGTTGGTTGGGGAATTGCCCACGACGGGCCCCCTGGGAAAAGAACCACTGGGGAAAGAAATAAGATTCCGCAGGGAAATTATGGCCCTACATCCAGCCCTTGCCACCCCCTGTAAAGACTCCTCTACCTAAAGGAAGGATAGCCCCATATATTTCCCAGCCAAGGAAGGGGGACAATGGATTCGAAACCCCCACTCCGGCAACAAAAGAATGTATCTATGGATACAAGTTACTCCAACCCCTAGGCCCACTTGGCCCCCAGGAGGCATTCCAGATGATAACGACCTGGTGGGTTAAGGTACAGAATGGTTCATTAGTTCCTAGGTATACATTGTCTCTCTGGGAGCACATAAGGCGTGGGTTCCCAGTGCACTCTTGGCTCCCTCCTGGCACCCCAGACCAAAGCGAATACTTTTGTCCCTCATACCGCAAATGGCACAAAGGAACAATTTAGAAGTCATGTCCTTGTAAGACATTCCACTTGAGGTGTTGAGAGCTAGATGACCTTGAAAGGGTAGGAGGGAATGTTACAAGAAAATAACTATGTTGTTTCCTAATGGGTGACTACACAAAGGAACATTTTTAGAATTAGGTAATGCCAAGAAACATAGACAACTGCACACTACAAGGAATTTGCTAACAAATATAATGCCACGCTTGCTACAATAAAGCGGCCAGTCTAACACACTGCTGTTGTCTGTGTCCATTTTTTTTTTTTCACCGACGCTGTTCTTCCTTCGGGAACCCCTGGACCTGCTGGGGCTGGACCTCGGCAGGGTGAAAATGAAATTCAATGCAGGTTCATCAGTTATAACAAATGAACCAGTTTGGTGGGGGATGTTGTTAATGGGGTGGGGGAGGAGTGTGGAGGCTATGCATGAATGGGGACAGGTGTATACGGGAAATCTCTGTACTTTCTCCTTAATTTTGCAAGAACCTAAAACTGCTTTTAAAAGTAAGTCTATTTTGGGGGTGCCTGGGTGGCTCAGTCAGTTAAGCGTCCAACTTCCACTCAGGTCATGATCTCCCAGTTTGTGAGTTCAAGCCCCGTGTCAGCCTCTCTGCTGACAGCTCAGAGCCTGGAACCTGCTTCAGATTCCGTGTCTCCCTCTTTCTGCCCCTCCCCTGGCTCACACACACACACACACACACACACTCTCTCTCAAAAATAAACATTAAACATTTTTTAAAAATAAGTCTATTTTAAAATATGTAAATTTTATCTCATTAAAAATGATTGTAGAAAATTATTTGCACGGGGATTGGGATGGTTGGAAATTTGATGAATTAAGAGCAGCAGATTACTCTTAAAGCTGACTCTTTAAGATGACTCTTTACTCTTTAAGATGACTCTTAAAGCTGATGGGTTTATTGGGGGATCATTTTACCGTTCTATTTATTCTGTACATATTCAAAATTCTCTGTAATGAAGAAAAACAGGCAAAAAATGCATTGGTTAACAGCTGTTATTCGTTGTGCTCTTCAGTTTGTTTCAAAAAACAAAAACAAAAGCAGAGAGAGAGTTTTACTGGAAAGATATCGATGGCCCCCCGGAATCAGTGGAAGGCTCGGAGAAATGGCTTAGCAAACACACAGAAACCAATGCAAGTCAAGGCCAGACACAAGGAGTTATAGCTATGGATTACAGGAAATTTTCCAAACAACGGCTCCAATGACAGGCCTGTGATCTTCGAGCTTCAAGTCTCTCCTGGGCTCTGATAGAAAAATGAACACCACCATCTAGTGGTTCCTTCCCATACTTATGTGTGGTTGCAGATCTCTTGACTTGTTTCCCAGCTCACTGCCATCTGAATTATGTCTTCTATACATCCCTCAGAATTTTTTCATTGCTTGGGTTTTTTTTTTTTTTTTTGGTTTTGTTTGTTTGTTTGTTTTGCAGGGAGGTGGGGAGGGAAGGTAGAATCGGGTTTACCATGGTCTAATTTATATACGGTAAAATTTTACTTTACAGTTCTGTAAGTTTTGATAAATATAAACTATTTTGACAAATAGTTATATAACCACCGCCACAATCAAAATATGGAATAGTTTCACCAGTCCAAAAAGTCCTTTGTGCTCTTTTGAGGGAAATCTCTCCACCCATCCCTCAGCCCCCACTGATCTGTTTTCTCTCACTATAGTTTTGCTTTTCTAAAATGTCATATAAATGGAATCATTCAATATGTAGCCTTTTGAGTCTGGCCTCTTCAAGTTAGCAAAACACATTCATCTATGTTGTCACCTGTATTGACAGTTCTCCCCTCTCCTCACCCCCTTTTTTTGTTTTAGCTGAGTAGTATTTCACTGTATGGATATGACAGCATGTGTTTATTATCCATTCACCAGTTCAGGGACATTTGGACTATTTCCACTTTGGGCAATTATGAATAAAGTCACTATAAACACTGTGCACAGGTTTTTGTGTAAACATAAGTTTTCATTTCTCTTGGGCAATTACCGAGAATAGGATTGCTGAGTTGTATAATATGTGTATATTTAACTTTATAGGAAACTACCAGTATGTTTTCTAAAGTGGTTGTGCCATTTTGCACTCCAACCAGCAATTTTTTTTTCTGCTTATGACATCCTACCTGGTTTTCCAATATTGCCATGTTTTACTTCTAAATTTTTTTCTTGTGTTATTTAATGGGATTTTCAGAAGACTGGGAAAATGATATCAAAATATTTTAAGTAGCATATTATGTTTATTAACTATTTGTAGTGACTAATTTTTAAAATTGATCTCCCCCTTTCGTGATTGGGGTCTTGATGTTTGTCTTAATTTCAATAATGTTTTAGAGATTACTATGCCTGTTATTTTGCTATAAAAATTTCCCCATATCTTGCCATATTTTAATGTACATGATTTTTAAAATGACAGAGTACATAATGCTTTCGTAAATGATTCCACAATCATATACAGTATACGTGTTGGTTTGGGAGCATAATTCATTCTGGAAACATGCTTGTAATTCAGAGCACTTGTATACAAAAGCAGATTTCAAGAACCATTGGCTCAGTTGTGATCATGTGATGTTCAGTATCACATACTACTTGTATTACAAGACACCGTTCCTTTATCAAGTTAAAATTTATTAGAAATGGGGGCATCTTGGGGTTCAGTCCATTAAGCGGCTGACTTTGGCTCAGGTCACGATCTCAGGGTTTGTGAGTTTGAGCCCCGCATGGGACTCTCTGCTGTCAGCGAGGAGCCTGCTTGGGATTCTCTCTTTCTCTCTCTGTCCCTCCCCATGCCCTCTCTGTCAAAAGTGAATAAATAAATAAATTTTTTTTTAAAGTTTTTTTTTTAACGTTTATTTATTTTCTAGACAGAGAGAGACAGAGCATGAACAGGGGAGGGTCAGAGAGAGGGAGACACAGAATCCGAAACAGGCTCCAGGCTCTGAGCTGTCAGCATAGGGCCTGACGTGGGGCTCGAACTCATGGACCGCGAGATCATGACCTGAGCCGAAGTCGGCCGCTTAACCAACTGAGCCACCCAGGCGCCCCAATAAATAAATTTTTTTAATTTACAAGAAATGTTTGCTTGCCTTGCAGAATACTTCCAGAGCAAGTTACTCGCAATCCAAGGTTTTACTGTTTTGGGTACTCACAATGTGCTAGTCATGGGACTATATTCTGAAAGTAACTAATAGTTTGTATCGTCTTTTATCATTTTAAAGTGCTTTCATATAAATTATTTAATTCTATGTAAGTTAAGCTGATTTTAAGTGGCTAAGAGGTGGAGAAAGCTGGAGAAAGAGGTAAAAATGTGTGAGGGGGAGGTTGGGAAGTGGAGAAAAGAAGGACATTCATGAGTACTATGTTGGGTAACCATGTTTGTCCCACCCTGAGATTCCCTTGGGAGTCTTTAAGATACACCTTCACATTTTTTTATAGTCTTTTGAAATGCTAATTAACTGCTTACCTACTTTTTCAACTAGTGGAATTTTACGTTGGGCCACACAACCAATAGGGAAAGACATCTTAGATAAAATAGAAGTAGGTATGGAAAGGCAAACTTTGTCAAGTTTCTCTTTTCAGGAAAAGTATCTATTCTTGTAACAGGCCCAAAGTAAAGTTGGGTCATGCTGCTTTCTTCTACTCAGCTCAGATTTGTGGCATCTTGGTTGAACCGAGGCTCTGAATGAAGAGCTGATTACTAGGAAGATGTTGAAATAAAAACATAAAAACATCAAACTATTGGGGCGCCTGGGTGGCTCAGTCAGCTGAGCTTCCTATTTGGGCTCAGGTCATGATCTCATGGTTTGTGGGTTCGAGCCCCAAGTCGGGCTCTGTGCTAACAGCTCAGAACCTGGAATCTGCTTCAGATTGTGTGTCTCCCTCTCTGCCCCTTCTGCACTCGCACTCTGTCTCTCTCTTTCTTAAAAATAAACATTAAAAAAATTTTAAAAATCATCAAATTATTGGTTACAAGTAGAACGCCCTGTATTTGTATAAGTATTATGATGCCTATTGCCAGAATACTAAATTCGTGCACATTATGTGAAGATAAGTGATTTTTAAAAAAAATTTTTAATGCTTATTTATTTTTGAGAGAGAGAGAGAGAGAGAGAGCTGGGAAGGGGCAGAGAGAGAGGGAGACACAGAATCCGAAGCAGGCCCCAGGCCCTGAGCTGTCAGCACAGAGCCTGACACGGGGCTCGAACCCACAAACTGCGAGATCATGACCTGAACCGAAGTCAGATGCTTAACCAACTGAGCAACCAGGCGCCCCAAGATAAGTGGTTTTAATATAGGAAAACAGCTTATCAAGTCTTAAGGTAAAAATTCCATGGAAAGTGTTAGCATTACTTGCATAAAAACATAGCATACTGCCTTTCAAAACCTGGAGGACTTCATTTTCTTCATCCTCACTGCAAGCTATTTTATGGTTACTTTTTTCATTCTTATATATATATATATTTAATTTTTTAATTATTTATTTACTTCTGAGAGAGAGAGAAAGAGACAGAGAGAGACGGAGCACAAGTGGGGCAGGGGCAGAGAGTGAGGGAGACACAGAGTCCGAAGCAGGCTCCAGGGTCTGAGCGGTCGGCATAGAGCCCAAAGCAGGGCTCGAACCCACAGGCTGTGGGATCATGACCTGAGTCGAAGTTGGATGCTTAACCAACTGAGCCACCCGGACGCCCCTATTTTTTGTTTTTAATACACAAATGCTCCAATAGCAATATTATTCACAACAGCCAAGAGGTAGAAGCCACCCAATGTCCACTGGCAGATGAATGGATATATAAAATGTGGTATATACATACACACAATAGAATATTATGTGGCCTTAAAAAGGAAGGAAATCCTGTCCCATGTTACAATGTGGATGAAACCTGAGGACATTATGGTAAGTGAAATAAGCCAGTCATAAAAAGACAAATACTGTATGATTTTACTTAGAGAAGTTGTACCCCTCTATCTCCTAGCTGTGGAGACAGGACAGGATTTGGCTGAATCAGTTCCTCCCAGCAGGATGTCAGTTTAGCTGCAAGAGAAGGAGACTAAAATCTAAGAGCACAGTGGGACAGAGGGCACAGCAGGGATAATCAATAAAAATATAATTATGATAATAATATCCAATGGTCTGCTTTAATGATATTTAAACATATGAATGTATCATACATGGGTGGTTATTTTTATTATATAGTCATTCCTTCAAGAAAGGATTAACTGCAAGATTTTTTTTTTAAGGAGCTTTTATGGTGTATATTATCTTTTAAAATTTTACAGTATTCTCAAACTTATAGCAAAGTTGCAATAACAGTACAAAGAGCTCCCATTTGTCCTTCCCTTACAGAGGGCATTCAAGTTTTGCCAATTATCCCATTATATCCTTTATAGCAAGAGGACTCAATCCAGGAGCATGTATTTACTCAGCTCTCTTCTCCAATCTAGAACAGTTCTTCAGCCCTCCCTTGACCTTCATGTGCTAAGATTATTGGGCTAACTGTATTTTTTCCCAGCATTGCCCCACATTTCCAGTTCCCCATGTTCTTCTAGAGCTCTGTCTCTTAATCCAGACAAACTCTGTGCCTCAGTCCATGAATAGAAGTAGACCTGTGTCACTTATGAGGCTGGGGTAGAAAAAGCCATATAATCTTCTATTTGGCTCTCTTTCACACACAGAACATACACACATTCCCTGGGAAGTCCTGAGGTCATGTATAGGAAATCCAGTTACTCTGAGGCTATGGTGATGAAGAGACCATAGAGAGGTAGAGATTTCAGATGGGCTGCAGCCATTCCAGCCCTCAGCTGTTTGAATCTTCGAGATCAGGTGTCATAGATGAGAGTGTGCAAAAGTCTTCATGTGATTCTAGCTCCCAGCCTTTGAGCCACACTAGCTAAGGCCTAGTGGAGCCAGGCTCTGGGCTGTATCAGCTGATACCTTAGGATGGAGAAGAGTTGTCCCTGCTGAACCTTGTTCAAATTGTAGCAAAGTAGTGTTGTTTTAAACCACCAGGTTTTCCGGTGTTTGTTGCAAGCCATTAGATAACTGGAACACTTGTAGACCCGTTATTTTGTGGAATGTACCTATATTTGGGTTTGCCTGATGTTTACTCACAGTTGGGTTATGATGTCCATTTGTTCCACTACTGTTGATGTTAACTTTGATCACTTGAGAAAGGATGTGCCTTCAGTTTTCTCCATAATAAAGTTACTCTTTTTTCCTGTATAATTATTTTGTAGAGATCTACTTTGAGACAATGTAAATAAAACCTGTTTGTGACCCATCTTTCATCCATAAGTTTTACCATCCACTGATGTTTCTTGACTGAATTTATTATTTCTATGAGGGTTGCAAAATAACTTTATAATTCAATTATTCTTTTGAGTTTTATTAGTTGACATTCTATTTATTACAAGGTTTTCTATTTAATCATTCGTATTTATATCATCAGAGACTGATGGGCTCATAATTTAATCAATGGGTATAATTTGTTTACTGTCACTGTTTTGATACATTGTCTCAGATTTGGCTAGCAAAAGTCCTTTCAAACGGACTTCCCCCAAACTGACATGTCCCCATTATTCTCTGAACACTTCCTCACTTCCTGACACAAAAAAGATGTTCCCGGTCATCCTGTCCCTGCTTTGATCCTAAATTAACCTTTTCTCCAAGAAGACCTGGTTCTTGTGGGAGAATAGTATTTAGAAACCGCTATCTAGTGGCTAGATTTGCTTGTTGCTACTGGTGGATACTGCTTCCAGGTTTTTTCTGTGCACAGAGACAAGTAAATACAGTAGAGGGTGGTGAGTACTAATGAAAGGGATATGAGAGCACAAAAAAGGAAGAGACATCTAACCCAAGCCTTCATAGTTTTGGGAGGGGAACAGAAATATTCTAGACAGAAGATATTTATGCACAAAAGGCCTGAGTCAAGAGAGAACATGTCTTGTTTAAGGAACTAAAGCAGTTTAATATGGCTAGAGTAGAGTGAGGTGGCATTGGTAAGAGAGCAGGATACAGTAAACAGGGGCTAGCCAAGTCTCCAAGGACAAAATAATGTTAGAAGTTTTAAGTTTATCCTGAGAGCAATGGTGAACTATTAAGAAGATTATGAGCAAGGGATATATGATTAAAAATCACTTTAGAACAGTTGGAGCATCTGAGTGGCTCAGTCCGTTGAATGTCTAACTCTTGATTTTGGCTGAGGTCGTGATCTCATGATTTGTGAGTTTGAGCCCCACATCGGGCTCTGCAATGATGGTGTGGAGCCTGCTTGTGATTCTCTCTCTTTCTCTCTCTCTGCCCCTCCCCTTCTCTCACTCTATCTCAAAATTTTAAAAAATTAAAACAAATTAAAGTAAAAAATCATTTTAGAATAGTTGTCTTCAATAAAAAAAAACCCTCACATTCCACCCTAAAAGGATTTTGAAAAACAATGTACTTCCTTCCACATTTTAAGTTGGCATCTAATGTTTTTCATTAGTTTAAAAGTTAATCATTTAATTTTTATTTATTTATTTATTAAATATTTATTTTTGAGAAAGAGTGTGCATGTGAGCAGAGGAGGGGCAGAGAGAGAGGGGGATAGAGAATGTGGAGCAGGCTGACAGCCGTGAGCCCCATGCGTGGCTCAAACTCACAAACTATGAGATCATGACCTGAACTGAAGTCAGACTCTCAACTGACTGAGCCACGCATGTGCCCCTAAAAGTTAATTTTTTTTAATGGGAGGTTTAAAATATCTTACATTTTGAAAGATGAAATGACCTTGGATTGTACCTGAAATAAGTATTTTATGATACGATACTCGCCAAATCTGAAAAGTCATGTAAAATTTCTATCTGTGGATTTTATCAAATGTTATTAGCTAAAAAAATGGCTCCAGAAACCACAAAATTACATTTGTAAGTATTAGGATCACTCGTTTATGTTGCCTAAGTTGTCCACCCCCCCCCCCCCCCCCCCTCCCCCCCACCCCCCAGCTGGACAAAATTATGTATGAGACAGGTGAAGGTCTTGTAGGTTTCAGATGCTTCAATGCTTCAATTACTCATTAAAAGAGGTTTTCAGACTTCCCTTCCAGCAAAGATAGAGGAACAGGAACTGGATTTACTCTCCAGCTGGAACAACAGCAGCAACAACAACAACAATTCAGACAAAATATATGAAGCAATGGTTTCAAAATACTGGATATCAAGCATCAAAGGACAGTGACCCGTGAGAGACAAGAAACAAAAGAGATGAGCCTTCAGTTTCCCCAGCTACTGCCTTGATAATCTCTAAATTATAGATATAACTGTATTAATTAATAATCATGTAAAGTGTGAATGATCTAAATACTCCAAAGAAAAGAAATGAGCAGATCAGACAATAAAAGTCAGACCCAATTATTTGCTGCCCATAAGAAACACTTTAAACATAAATACAAAAACAGGTTAAAGAGTTGCAAAAGATACCATGTCAACAATGAGTCAAGAAAGCAGGCATGCTGTTTAATTGTATTTTTTTTTTTAATTTGTTTTTTAGGTAAGCTCTAGGCCCAATATGGGGCTTGAACTCACAACCCTGAGATCAAGAGTCTCATTCTGACTGAGCCAGCCAGGCACCCCAGGCATGCTATTTTAATATCGGAACAAGTAAATGTCAGAGTAAAGAATATTACCAGGGATAAAGAACGTTATTTCATAATGATAAAGTGGTCAATAACAATTTAAACATTTATGACCCTAACAACAGAGTTTCAAAATACATGAAGCAAAAACTGATGCAACTATAAGAAGTTGATAAAAATCACAAGTATAATTGGAGATTTTAGAACTCCTCTCTCAATAACTGATAGAACAAATAGAAAATCAAGAAGATAATAGTCTTGGTGCGCCTGGGTGGCTCAGTCAGTGAAGTGTATGACACTTGGTTTCAGCTCAGGTCATAATCTTGCAGTTTGTGAGTTCAAGCCCCGCATTGGGCTCTACGCTGACAGTCTGGAGCCTGTTTGGTATCCTCTCTCTCCTCTCTCTCTGCCCCTTCCCTGCTTGTGCTCTCTATCTAAAAATAAATAAATAAACTTAAAAAAATAATTTGATAGTCTTGAGCAAGACTATCAAACAGCTTGACCTATTTGCCATTTATAGGACACTCTACATGACAACAGCAGAATACACATTCTTTTCAAGTACACAGAGAACATTCACCAAGATAGACTATATTCTAAGCCATAAAACAAACCTCAATAAATTTAAAAGGATTCAAATCATACAAAATATATTACAAAATATATTCTCTGACCACAATGGAATTAACTTAGAAACCAATAACAGATCTCTGAAAAATCCTCTAATGTTTGGAAATGGAATAACAGGCTTTTAGATAAGCCATGGGTCAAAGAAGAAATCAAAAGAGAAATTAGACACTATTTAGAACCAAATGAAAATTAAAATATCATATATAAGATTTTGTGGGATATCAGTAGAGCAGTTCTTCGGGAGAGACATAGAGATAAATATATTAAAAAGTTAGAAGAAAAAAGAAAGAAAAAGGAAAGATCTCAAATTGATGATCTCAGATTCCAACTTAGTAAAATAGGAAAAGAGCAAACTAAACACAAAGTAAGAAGAAGAAAGCAAATAATAAAGATTAAAGTGGAAATCAATGAAATAGAAAGCAGAAAGACAATAAACCTAAGAGCTGTTCTTCGAGAGGATTAATAAAATTGGTAAACTGCTATCTAACCAGACTGAGGAAAAGCAGAAAACAAAATTACCAGTATCAGGAATGAGAAATTTGACATCACTACAGAGTCTAGATATTAAAAGGATAATAAGAGAATATTGCAAATAACACTTTGCCTATGAATTTGACAACTTAGACAAAACTGACAAATTCCTTGAAAAACACAAAATGCCAAAGACCAATCAAGAAAAAATAACCTGATGGGGCGCCTGGGTGGCGCAGTCGGTTAAGCGTCCGACTTCAGCCAGGTCACGATCTCACGGTCCGTGAGTTCGAGCCCCGCGTCAGGCTCTGGGCTGATGGCTCGGAGCCTGGAGCCTGTTTCCGATTCTGTGTCTCCCTCTCTCTCTGCCCCTCCCCCGTTCATGCTCTGTCTCTCTCTGTCTCAAAAATAAATAAAAAACGTTGAAAAAAAAAAAATTAAAAAAAGAAAAAATAACCTGAACAGCCCTATGTCTTTTTAAAATTTTACTTGGTAGTTAAAAACCTTACTACCAAGAAAACTTCAGGCTCAGATGGCCTTATTGGTGAATTCTACCAAACATGTAAGAAAAATAAAATGAATTCCACACCAACTCTTTTAGAAATAATAATTCTATGTAAAATTTCAGGGAGTGCCTGCGTGGCTCAGTCGGTTAAGTGTCTAACTCTTGGTTTCAGCTCAGGTCATGATCTCATGGTTCAGGATTCAAATGGCATCTGGTTTCACACTGACAGTGTGGAGGCTGCTTGGGATTCTCTCTGCCATTCCCTGCTTGCATTGTCTCTGTCTCTCTCAAAATAAACAAATAAACTCGGGGTGCCTGGGTGGCTCAGTGGGTTAAGAGTCTGACTTCAGCTGAGGTCATGATCTGAGTTCAAGCCCTGTGTTGGGCTCTGTGCTGACAGCTCAGAGCCTGGAGCCTGCTTCAGATTCTGTGTCTCCCTCTCTCTCTGCCCCTTCCCCACTCACACTCCATTTCTCTCTGTCTCTCAAAAATGAATGCTAAAAAAAAAAAATTAAAAAATAAATAAAATTCTACACAAACTTTCAACCTTATTCTCTGAGGCCAGCATTACCCTGATACCAAATCCAAAGACATTAAAAGAAAGCTACAAGCTAATATTCTTCTTTAAAATAGATACAAAAATTTGAAATCAAGATTTAACAAATCCAATACATAAAAAGGAAAATATATCATGATTCCTTCAAACTTGTCCCAAGAATATAGGGCTGGTTTGACATTTACAAATCAGCTCATCAATGTAATTTACCACATAAACTGAAAAAAAGGCATACAATAATCTCAACAGACACAGAAAAAGCATTTGACAACATCCATTCCTGATCAAAACTCTCAGCAAAACAGGAACAGAGGGGAACCTCCTCAACTTGGTGAAGGCTATCTATGAAAAACCTACAACTTATGGGTGAAAGACTGAATGTTTTCCCTCTAATATCATAGTTCCAGTGAGATTGGGCACAGACATTTGGGAAGTTTCGTTTTGGAATTGTTGATTTTGGGGCCCAAAATGCCATTGAACATCTAACTAGGGATTTACAGGGTAATATGGATCTGGAGCTCGGAAGAGAGAGCTGTTATAGGGCCTATTAAAAGATATTTTAAAACGAATTTATATTTTTAAAAACCCCAGAGAAACAAGGTGAAAAGTTAAGATGAGAAGAGGGTTAGGAATGGAAATATTGAAGAAAAGCAACACTGAAGCCTTCTCCTGTAGGAAGATATAGGAAGAGGGGCAGGAAAAGGTGACCAAAAGAGCATGAGCTATCCTTAAAAAAAAAAAAAAAGTGACCAAGAACAATTTTACAGGTGAAAAGACACCTCTAATGGTGTGTCTGTAAGAGAAATCCAGTTTCAAGAAAAAGGGAGGGGTCAAGTCAAAAGTTGCAGAGGACCTTAAGATTTAAGGATTGTGGTACATGCTGATATGCTTAGCCATAAACACAGGTGACCATCAGAACATATTGAAAATAGGCATTATCTAGTATAGATGGGCTTTAGCCAATCCTTAATACTGGCACGTCATATTACATTCCATTCCATTCTGGGTCAATATTGATGCAACTGAGTCTTTCCTATTGGTTACTACACCGTCCTCTTACTACACCGTAGGTTCATACAGACCCACCAAGACAGCCCAGTATCCATGGCTTTAGAAAGTTCAAGTATCCATTTTTCAACTCAAAAAAGGGTAAGTGAAATACTTTCGTTGACTCCAAGGCCTGATAAGATTTGGGGCCTTTTGTTCCTGAAACTAATAAACCGTCTATCCTTTCCCAGATCAGGTACCCCTTACCTCCTATAATGAGAGGCAGAGACGAACATTATCTCACCGAGCCTCATTTTTTTTTTTTTTTATTAGTAAAAAGTGTATAAGAACATAAACCCGACCTCAGTACTTTCGCGGAATTGGTTAGAATAAAATGGAGGTTTCGTAAATCCGGGTTGTCTTATTCAGGCTCCTTGACACCTGGACTAGAGCCTGACACATAGCATGAGCTCAGCAAATGGCTGTATTGTAATAATTGAATATTTGTTAGAAGGCTTTGTTAATCTGGAAGCTGTTCCAAGTGTTACTTATTCTCCAACCCCGATTTAGGCTCCCAGGTGACCAAATTTAAACAACTCATCTTGATGGGTGCTAAGGAGTAGCTGGAAGGACTGTAGCCCCCTCCCCAGAATAAATAAAAACATTGGAGGCTGTGCAAACAGAACTTCGCGGCCAGTTCCCTGGCCCACCATCCCACCGGATCGCCGCTCCCAAACCTCTTCCTTTTGAAAATCTGCACCCGTTGTAGAACTTTTGGGACCCTATGTGAGCAAGTCTCGCTTTGATGTCTCTGGAGATGTTACCACAAAACTCTTCATAGTAGCCTTGGCCTCTTCAACGTCCCTCAACTTGAGATGCGGCCGCGAAAACGGCTAAGAGCTCCCCCCAAGGACCCAGCCCTCGGGAGGCTTCTTAGTCCGCGTCCCCAGCCTCTCACAGTGGTTAAAGGATGCCGGCAGGCAGGCCTACAACAAGCTCTCCGAGGCTTAGGGTTTTCTCGGAGGTGGGCCTTGGGGGCGAAGGTGGGGCCGCCCGCCAAGGGCCCCTCCTCCCGCGGCCCGTTGCCCGGTGCGGGGGCGGGAAGGGCGGAGCCGGGCTGTTAGCTGCGGGCTCCTCCTCCCAAGGGCAGGCCAGGGGAGGCGGAGGCGGGGCAGGTTCCTAAATGGGGCGGACTTTGGCGGCGGAGGCGGGGCCAGACGCCGCGGGCACTTCTTCCCTCGGGCGGGCAGGCCGGAGAAGCGGCGGTTTTCTTTTCCCGGGGGCGGGCCTCGGCGGCGCGAACGGGCCTGGGGGCGGGGCCGGGCCCCGAAGGCCCCTCCTTCCGAGGCGGGCTTGTTTGGCCGTGGCGGCAGCTGCGGGGTGTCCGCGGTTTGGCTGCCTAGCCAAACGGGCTCTGGCTCCTCCCAGTGGCCGGCCGGGGCGGAAGCAGGAGGCGGGGGCAGCGTGCGCGCTGCTGGTCTCCTCTCCCGCGGCGCTGGGGCCCGCGTTCCGCGGCTGCTGCTGGATTCGGCGCCTCGCAGTCGGCCAGCTCCTCTCGGCGCCCGCCGGCTTCTAGACCAGGCCTCCTTCTCAAGCCCCGGCCCGCGGCGTCGACCCCGCCAGCCCTCTACCGCCCCGTCTCATAGTGTGGCCACCGCTGCCGCGGCCCCAGCCCCGATGGCTCTGTGCAACGGAGACTCCAAGGTCAGTCTTTCGCGTGGGGGTCCCTGCCTCACCGCTTCCGGGCGCAGGCGAGGCTCCGGGGCCGGGGAACCACCGCTCGACCCCCCCTCCCCCCAGCCCGTCAGCGCAGCCCTGCGGCCCGGGCAGCTGCGCGTCGGAGAGTCCTTGGTCGGGGCCTGTGGCATGTTTTCTCCTCGGGAGCGGCAGGTGCTTTGTTGATTTTGTCTGCGTGTCGGGGTTCCTGCGGCCGCCGGTCTTCGGGCGTCGGGGAGGGCGTCAGCTCCCCGCGGCCGCGCCGCTGGCCCCCGCCTCCCCCGCGCCGCTGTGGGGCTCGGAGCCCGGGGAGCGCGGCCGGAGGGTGGAGGTAGGGAGGCCAGCGGGTTGTGCGTGTTTGCTTCCTCAGCCCTCACCCTCGTCCCTTCGAGAGGCTGGGGGCCTTTTGTGGACCTCCGGGGACCCGCCGAAGGCAGGGCAGGGTCGGGGCCTCGCGTGCGGCTTTCGAGCCGTGCCGGCCTCCCGTCTTCCCGCCACCCCATTTCCCGCCTGCCTTCGGTGGGGCCCTCCCCGCACCCTAACGCCGGCCTTGGGGTCCGCGGCGGCGAGGCCGCGTGACTGCGGCTCCCCTCGCTTCTCCCCTTCTCCGGTCCTGGTCCCCAGGTCAGTCCCTGGTCAGGGCCCATGGCCCCTCACTCCGCTGCCCTCCCCCCCCATCCTCCGAGGGCTGGAGCGTGGGTCTAACCCCGCCCCCAGTCGCTGGCTGCTTTTACTCGTTTGTTGGCGGTGGATCCCCCTCCCCGCGGTGCGGATCCCTCTCCGGGACGCGAGCCGCGGCCGCCACCGCCGAGGGCTGGGGAAGTGGGGAATCCCGGCATGCTGGAAAAGTTGCTAACTCGGTGTGGGGAGAGCACGTTTGGGCCGCCGCTGCGCTTCTCGTCACCTCCAACTCACTTTTTTCTTTAGACCTCTTCGTCCGTCTCGCTTCTGAAATTGAGCACCTTTGCTTTCACTTCTGTGTTAACATTTTCGTTGGCTTGGCGTTCTTTCAGACCCTTACAAAGTCGTTTTTGTCAGCGGGAAACTGCAGTTTTGAATTGGGATTAACTTGAGCAAGATGTACCTCCTGTATGCTGTTTAGAGCCTCGCTTTGAGAAATTAGTTTAAATTTTATTCGGGTGTGTGGGATTTTCAAAGTCAGGTGGGAATTGGTGTTCTAAGTCAGATAGTAGTGCCTTACTCATGGTATTCTGTTTCCAAGGTGCTGCCTAAGTGTCACTTGCTAGTAGGTCCTTTTTTGCTAATGATTGCTTAGTTCCTCGTAAACATTCAAAAACTAACTGTTGAGCAAATGAGAAGAGATAGTAAGGTAGCGATATGCGCTTTTAAACCAAGGAAACTGATGCTTAGACTCCGTGAAGCTCTTGTCTCAGGATTATGAAGGTAAATGAAGACCCTGAAGTAGTTTCAGACCTCAGAAGCGAATGTAAACCTCATTGTACAGCTCTTTACACTCTGTACATTTGCAAAGCATTTTTCTTCTCTCTTTTGAGACTTATAACTTAGCTTTGTGCTCATAGAAGAAATGACTGTACCAACAGAACTGAAACCTAATTTACAGACTTTGAAAAATATGTAGTGGTATAAGAGTATTTTCACGAAATTAACTGGCAGCAGGAAGTTAAAGATTCAGTTTCCAATTTATTTGTCTCAGGAGTATGGAACATAAACTTTTTTTCTAGTTGACACTTTGGTTTAACTTGCATTTTAAAGAGTCTTGATCAATTTGATGTATTTGAGCTTCAAGTGAACTGCTGATTTTTTTTTAAATTTCAAGGTCCTTTATGTTTTACAGCATACTCAAGCATGTGTATTTTTATTTTGGACTAATAGATGTGAACCGGATTGGAAGCATTTTCAGGAGGAGCCATCAGGGAAATAATATACTTCATTAAATATATTATTATTCCACGTACGAGTAAGGAGAAAAAAACCCCTACAATTAAACCATGATATGTCATTGACATCGTATTGACAAGTAAAGAGATGTAGAAGTAAAGTAGGTGAAATGAGATATTTCTAAGAGGTCTGCCTGGAAATCTGAGTAGGTATCTCTTTTCTATAGTTTACTCCTGAATTACTCTTCTGTGGAGTGAAATACAAGTACTGCCCTCAAGCTTTGGCCGCAAGCTTACTTTGCGCATAGATTGTTTCTGACAATTGTATGTAAATCCTGGTTCATAAATTAAAAAGGTGATTTCAATTTCTATCCTGGCACATTTCAATTTGTATCAGGATTTTCTTTCTTTCTTTCTTTCTTTCTTTCTTTCTTTCTTTCTTTCTTTCTT